>NW_025535558.1:0-92281 GCF_020615455.1 Coregonus clupeaformis
GTAGTAGTACTACAAAGCTGATTGTTTAGCTGAAGGTGTCCTATAACACTGAAGGTAGTAGTAGTACTACATAGCTGGTTGTTTCAGCTGAAGGTGTCCTATAACACTGAAGGTAGTAGTACTACATAGCTGATTGTTTAGCTGAAGGTGTCCTATAGCACTGAAGGTAGTAGTACTACATAGCTGATTGTTTAGCTGAAGGTGTCCTATAACACTGAAGGTAGTAGTAATACTACATAGCTGATTGTTTAGCTGAAGGTGTCCTATAACACTGAAAGTAGTGTAGTACTACATAGCTGATTGTTTAGCTGAAGGTGTCCTATAACACTGAAGGTAGTAGTAGTACTACATAGCTGATTGTTTAGCTGAAGGTGTCCTATAACACTGAAGGCAGTAGTAATACTACATAGCTGATTGTTTAGCTGAAGGTGTCCTATAACACTGAAGGTAGTAGTAGTACTACATAGCTGATTGTTTAGCTGAAGGTGTCCTATAACACTGAAGGGTAGTAGTAATACTACATAGCTGATTGTTTTAGCTGAAGGTGTCCTATAACACTGAAGGTAGTAGTAGTACTACATAGCTGATTGTTTAGCTGAAGGTGTCCTATAACACTGAAGGTAGTAGTAGTACTATATAGCTGATTGTTTAGCTGAAGGTGTCCTATAACACTGAAGGCAGTAGTATTACTACATAGCTGATTGTTTAGCTGAAGGTGTCCTATAACACTGAAGGTAGTAGTAGTACTACATAGCTGATTGTTTAGCTGAAGGTGTCCTATAACACTGAAGGTAGTAGTACTACAAAGCTGATTGTTTAGCTGAAGGTGTCCTATAACACTGAAGGTAGTAGTAATACTACATAGCTGATTGTTTAGCTGAAGGTGTCCTATAACACTGAAGGTAGTAGTAGTACTACATAGCTGATTGTTTAGCTGAAGGTGTCCTATAACACTGAAGGTAGTAGTAGTACTACAAAGCTGATTGTTTAGCTGAAGGTGTCCTATAACACTGAAGGTAGTAGTAGTACTACATAGCTGATTGTTTAGCTGAAGGTGTCCTATAACACTGAAGGTAGTAGTAGTACTACATAGCTGATTGTTTAGCTGAAGGTGTCCTATAACACTGAAGGTAGTAGTACTACATAGCTGATTGTTTAGCTGAAGGTGTCCTATAACACTGAAGGTAGTAGTAATACTACATAGCTGATTGTTTAGCTGAAGGTGTCCTATAACACTGAAGGTAGTAGTAATACTACATAGCTGATTGTTTAGCTGAAGGTGTCCTATAACACTGAAGGTAGTAGTAATACTACATAGCTGATTGTTTAGCTGAAGGTGTCCTATAACACTGAAGGTAGTAGTAGTACTACATAGCTGATTGTTTAGCTGAAGGTGTCCTATAACACTGAAGGTAGTAGTAGTACTACATAGCTGATTGTTTAGCTGAAGGTGTCCTATAACACTGAAGGTAGTAGTAGTACTACATAGCTGATTGTTTAGCTGAAGGTGTCCTATAACACTGAAGGTAGTAGTAATACTACATAGCTGATTGTTTAGCTGAAGGTGTCCTATAACACTGAAGGTAGTAGTAGTACTACATAGCTGATTGTTTAGCTGAAGGTGTCCTATAACACTGAAGGCAGTAGTATTACTACATAGCTGATTGTTTAGCTGAAGGTGTCCTATAACACTGAAGGTAGTAGTAGTACTACATAGCTGATTGTTTAGCTGAAGGTGTCCTATAACACTGAAGGTAGTAGTAATACTGCATAGCTGATTGTTTAGCTGAAGGTGTCCTATAACACTGAAGGTGTAGTAGTACTACATAGCTGATTGTTTAGCTGAAGGTGTCCTATTACACTGAAGGTAGTAGTAGTACTACATAGCTGATTGTTTAGCTGAAGGTGTCCTATAACGCTGAAGGTAGTAGTAGAATACTACATAGCTGATTGTTTAGCTGAAGGTGTCCTATAACACTGAATGTAGTAGTAATACTACATAGCTGATTGTTTAGCTGAAGGTGTCCTATAACACTGAAGGTAGTAGTAGTACTACATAGCTGATTGTTTAGCTGAAGGTGTCCTATAACACTGAAGGTAGTAGTTACTACATAGCTGATTGTTTAGCTGAAGGTGTCCTATAACACTGAAGGTAGTAGTAGTACTACATAGCTGATTGTTTAGCTGAAGGTGTCCTATAACACTGAAGGTAGTAGTAGTACTACATAGCTGATTGTTTAGCTGAAGGTGTCCTATAACACTGAAGGTAGTAGTAGTACTACATAGCTGATTGTTTAGCTGAAGGTGTCCTATAACACTGAAGGTAGTAGTACTACATAGCTGATTGTTTAGCTGAAGGTGTCCTATAACACTGAAGGTAGTAGTACTACATAGCTGATTGTTTAGCTGAAGGTGTCCTATAACACTGAAGGTAGTAGTAGTACTACAAAGCTGATTGTTTAGCTGAAGGTGTCCTATAACACTGAAGGTAGTAGTAGTACTACATAGCTGATTGTTTAGCTGAAGGTGTCCTATAACACTGAAGGTAGTAGTAGTACTACATAGCTGATTGCTTAGCTGAAGGTGTCCTATAACACTGAAGGTAGTAGTAATACTACATAGCTGATTGTTTAGCTGAAGGTGTCCTATAACACTGAAGGTAGTAGTAGTACTACATAGCTGATTGTTTAGCTGAAGGTGTCCTATAACACTGAAGGTAGTAGTAGTACTACATAGCTGATTGTTTAGCTGAAGGTGTCCTATAACACTGAAGGTAGTAGTAATACTGCATAGCTGATTGTTTAGCTGAAGGTGTCCTATAACACTGAAGGTAGTAGTAGTACTACATAGCTGATTGCTTAGCTGAAGGTGTCCTATAACACTGAAGGGTAGTAGTACTACATAGCTGATTGTTTAGCTGAAGGTGTCCTATAACACTGAAGGTAGTAGTAATACTACATAGCTGATTGTTTAGCTGAAGGTGTCCTATAACACTGAAGGTAGTAGTAGTACTACATAGCTGATTGTTTAGCTGAAGGTGTCCTATAACACTGAAGGTAGTAGTAGTACTACATAGCTGATTGTTTAGCTGAAGGTGTCCTATAACACTGAAGGTAGTAGTAGTACTACATAGCTGATTGTTTAGCTGAAGGTGTCCTATAACACTGAAGGTAGTAGTAGTACTACATAGCTGATTGTTTAGCTGAAGGTGTCCTATAACACTGAAGGTAGTAGTAATACTACATAGCTGATTGTTTAGCTGAAGGTGTCCTATAACACTGAAGGTAGTAGTAGTACTACATAGCTGATTGTTTAGCTGAAGGTGTCCTATAACACTGAAGGTAGTAGTAGTACTACATAGCTGATTGTTTAGCTGAAGGTGTCCTATAACACTGAAGGTAGTAGTAGTACTACATAGCTGATTGTTTAGCTGAAGGTGTCCTATAACACTGAAGGTAGTAGTAGTACTACATAGCTGATTGTTTAGCTGAAGGTGTCCTATAACACTGAAGGTAGTAGTAGTACTACATAGCTGATTGTTTAGCTGAAGGTGTCCTATAACACTGAAGGTAGTAGTAGTACTACATAGCTGATTGTTTAGCTGAAGGTGTCCTATAACACTGAAGGTAGTAGTAGTACTACATAGCTGATTGTTTAGCTGAAGGTGTCCTATAACACTGAAGGTAGTAGTAATACTACATAGCTGATTGTTTAGCTGAAGGTGTCCTATAACACTGAAGGTAGTAGTAGTACTACATAGCTGATTGTTTAGCTGAAGGTGTCCTATAACACTGAAGGTAGTAGTAGTACTACATAGCTGATTGTTTAGCTGAAGGTGTCCTATAACACTGAAGGTAGTAGTAGTACTACATAGCTGATTGTTTAGCTGAAGGTGTCCTATAACACTGAAGGTAGTAGTAGTACTACATAGCTGATTGTTTAGCTGAAGGTGTCCTATAACACTGAAGGTAGTAGTAGTACTACATAGCTGATTGTTTAGCTGAAGGTGTCCTATAACACTGAAGGTAGTAGTAATACTACATAGCTGATTGTTTAGCTGAAGGTGTCCTATAACACTGAAGGTAGTAGTAGTACTACATAGCTGATTGTTTAGCTGAAGGTGTCCTATAACACTGAAGGTAGTAGTAGTACTACATAGCTGATTGTTTAGCTGAAGGTGTCCTATAACACTGAAGGTAGTAGTAGTACTACATAGCTGATTGTTTAGCTGAAGGTGTCCTATAACACTGAAGGTAGTAGTAGTACTACATAGCTGATTGTTTAGCTGAAGGTGTCCTATAACACTGAAGGTAGTAGTAGTACTACATAGCTGATTGTTTAGCTGAAGGTGTCCTATAACACTGAAGGTAGTAGTAGTACTACATAGCTGATTGTTTAGCTGAAGGTGTCCTATAACACTGAAGGTAGTAGTAGTACTACATAGCTGATTGTTTAGCTGAAGGTGTCCTATAACACTGAAGGTAGTAGTAGTACTACATAGCTGATTGTTTAGCTGAAGGTGTCCTATAACACTGAAGGTAGTAGTAGTACTACATAGCTGATTGTTTAGCTGAAGGTGTCCTATAACACTGAAGGTAGTAGTAGTACTACATAGCTGATTGTTTAGCTGAAGGTGTCCTATAACACTGAAGGTAGTAGTAGTACTACATAGCTGATTGTTTAGCTGAAGGTGTCCTATAACACTGAAGGTAGTAGTAGTACTACATAGCTGATTGTTTAGCTGAAGGTGTCCTATAACACTGAAGGTAGTAGTAATACTACATAGCTGATTGTTTAGCTGAAGGTGTCCTATAACACTGAAGGGTAGTAGTACTACATAGCTGATTGTTTAGCTGAAGGTGTCCTATAACACTGAAGGTAGTAGTACTACATAGCTGATTGTTTAGCTGAAGGTGTCCTATAACACTGAAGGTAGTAGTAATACTACATAGCTGATTGTTTAGCTGAAGGTGTCCTATAACACTGAAGGTAGTAGTAGTACTACATAGCTGATTGTTTAGCTGAAGGTGTCCTATAACACTGAAGGTAGTAGTAATACTACATAGCTGATTGTTTAGCTGAAGGTGTCCTATAACACTGAAGGTAGTAGTAGTACTACATAGCTGATTGTTTAGCTGAAGGTGTCCTATAACACTGAAGGTAGTAGTAGTACTACATAGCTGATTGTTTAGCTGAAGGTGTCCTATAACACTGAAGGTAGTAGTAATACTACATAGCTGATTGTTTAGCTGAAGGTGTCCTATAACACTGAAGGTAGTAGTACTACTAGCTGATTGTTTAGCTGAAGGTGTCCTATAACACTGAAGGTAGTAGTAGTACTACATAGCTGATTGTTTAGCTGAAGGTGTCCTATAACACTGAAGGTAGTAGTAGTACTACATAGCTGATTGTTTAGCTGAAGGTGTCCTATAACACTGAAGGTAGTAGTAGTACTACATAGCTGATTGTTTAGCTGAAGGTGTCCTATAACACTGAAGGTAGTAGTAATACTACATAGCTGATTGTTTAGCTGAAGGTGTCCTATAACACTGAAGGTAGTAGTAGTACTACATAGCTGATTGTTTAGCTGAAGGTGTCCTATAACACTGAAGGTAGTAGTAATACTACATAGCTGATTGTTTAGCTGAAGGTGTCCTATAACACTGAAGGTAGTAGTAGTACTACATAGCTGATTGTTTAGCTGAAGGTGTCCTATAACACTGAAGGTAGTAGTACTACATAGCTGATTGTTTAGCTGAAGGTGTCCTATAACACTGAAGGTAGTAGTACTACATAGCTGATTGTTTAGCTGAAGGTGTCCTATAACACTGAAGGTAGTAGTAGTACTACATAGCTGATTGTTTAGCTGAAGGTGTCCTATAACACTGAAGGTAGTAGTAGTACTACATAGCTGATTGTTTAGCTGAAGGTGTCCTATAACACTGAAGGTAGTAGTAGTACTACATAGCTGATTGTTTAGCTGAAGGTGTCCTATAACACTGAAGGTAGTAGTAGTACTACATAGCTGATTGTTTAGCTGAAGGTGTCCTATAACACTGAAGGTAGTAGTAGTACTACATAGCTGATTGTTTAGCTGAAGGTGTCCTATAACACTGAAGGTAGTAGTAGTACTACATAGCTGATTGTTTAGCTGAAGGTGTCCTATAACACTGAAGGTAGTAGTAATACTACATAGCTGATTGTTTAGCTGAAGGTGTCCTATAACACTGAAGGTAGTAGTAGTACTACATAGCTGATTGTTTAGCTGAAGGTGTCCTATAACACTGAAGGTAGTAGTAGTACTACATAGCTGATTGTTTAGCTGAAGGTGTCCTATAACACTGAAGGTAGTAGTAGTACTACATAGCTGATTGTTTAGCTGAAGGTGTCCTATAACACTGAAGGTAGTAGTAGTACTACATAGCTGATTGTTTAGCTGAAGGTGTCCTATAACACTGAAGGTAGTAGTAGTACTACATAGCTGATTGTTTAGCTGAAGGTGTCCTATAACACTGAAGGTAGTAGTAGTACTACATAGCTGATTGTTTAGCTGAAGGTGTCCTATAACACTGAAGGTAGTAGTACTACATAGCTGATTGTTTAGCTGAAGGTGTCCTATAACACTGAAGGTAGTAGTAGTACTACATAGCTGATTGTTTAGCTGAAGGTGTCCTATAACACTGAAGGTAGTAGTAATACTACATAGCTGATTGTTTAGCTGAAGGTGTCCTATAACACTGAAGGTAGTAGTAATACTACATAGCTGATTGTTTAGCTGAAGGTGTCCTATAACACTGAAGGTAGTAGTTACTACATAGCTGATTGTTTAGCTGAAGGTGTCCTATAACACTGAAGGTAGTAGTAGTACTACATAGCTGATTGTTTAGCTGAAGGTGTCCTATAACACTGAAGGTAGTAGTAGTACTACATAGCTGATTGTTTAGCTGAAGGTGTCCTATAACACTGAAGGTAGTAGTAGTACTACATAGCTGATTGTTTAGCTGAAGGTGTCCTATAACACTGAAGGTAGTAGTAATACTGCATAGCTGATTGTTTAGCTGAAGGTGTCCTATAACACTGAAGGAGTAGTAGTACTACATAGCTGATTGTTTAGCTGAAGGTGTCCTATAACACTGAAGGTAGTAGTAGTACTACATAGCTGATTGTTTAGCTGAAGGTGTCCTATAACACTGAAGGTAGTAGTAGTACTACATAGCTGATTGTTTAGCTGAAGGTGTCCTATAACACTGAAGGTAGTAGTAATACTACATAGCTGATTGTTTAGCTGAAGGTGTCCTATAACACTGAAGGTAGTAGTACTACATAGCTGATTGTTTAGCTGAAGGTGTCCTATAACACTGAAGGTAGTAGTAATACTACATAGCTGATTGTTTAGCTGAAGGTGTCCTATAACACTGAAGGTAGTAGTAGTACTACATAGCTGATTGTTTAGCTGAAGGTGTCCTATAACACTGAAGGTAGTAGTAGTACTACATAGCTGATTGTTTAGCTGAAGGTGTCCTATAACACTGAAGGTAGTAGTAGTACTACATAGCTGATTGTTTAGCTGAAGGTGTCCTATAACACTGAAGGTAGTAGTAGTACTACATAGCTGATTGTTTAGCTGAAGGTGTCCTATAACACTGAAGGTAGTAGTAGTACTACATAGCTGATTGTTTAGCTGAAGGTGTCCTATAACACTGAAGGTAGTAGTAGTACTACATAGCTGATTGTTTAGCTGAAGGTGTCCTATAACACTGAAGGTAGTAGTAATACTACATAGCTGATTGTTTAGCTGAAGGTGTCCTATAACACTGAAGGTAGTAGTAGTACTACATAGCTGATTGTTTAGCTGAAGGTGTCCTATAACACTGAAGGTAGTAGTAATACTACATAGCTGATTGTTTAGCTGAAGGTGTCCTATAACACTGAAGGTAGTAGTAGTACTACATAGCTGATTGTTTAGCTGAAGGTGTCCTATAACACTGAAGGTAGTAGTAGTACTACATAGCTGATTGTTTAGCTGAAGGTGTCCTATAACACTGAAGGTAGTAGTAGTACTACATAGCTGATTGTTTAGCTGAAGGTGTCCTATAACACTGAAGGTAGTAGTAGTACTACATAGCTGATTGTTTAGCTGAAGGTGTCCTATAACACTGAAGGTAGTAGTAGTACTACATAGCTGATTGTTTAGCTGAAGGTGTCCTATAACACTGAAGGTAGTAGTAGTACTACATAGCTGATTGTTTAGCTGAAGGTGTCCTATAACACTGAAGGTAGTAGTAGTACTACATAGCTGATTGTTTAGCTGAAGGTGTCCTATAACACTGAAGGTAGTAGTAATACTACATAGCTGATTGTTTAGCTGAAGGTGTCCTATAACACTGAAGGTAGTAGTAGTACTACATAGCTGATTGTTTAGCTGAAGGTGTCCTATAACACTGAAGGTAGTAGTAGTACTACATAGCTGATTGTTTAGCTGAAGGTGTCCTATAACACTGAAGGTAGTAGTAGTACTACATAGCTGATTGTTTAGCTGAAGGTGTCCTATAACACTGAAGGTAGTAGTAGTACTACATAGCTGATTGTTTAGCTGAAGGTGTCCTATAACACTGAAGGTAGTAGTAATACTACATAGCTGATTGTTTAGCTGAAGGTGTCCTATAACACTGAAGGTAGTAGTACTACATAGCTGATTGTTTAGCTGAAGGTGTCCTATAACACTGAAGGTAGTAGTAGTACTACATAGCTGATTGTTTAGCTGAAGGTGTCCTATAACACTGAAGGTAGTAGTAGTACTACATAGCTGATTGTTTAGCTGAAGGTGTCCTATAACACTGAAGGTAGTAGTAGTACTACATAGCTGATTGTTTAGCTGAAGGTGTCCTATAACACTGAAGGTAGTAGTAATACTACATAGCTGATTGTTTAGCTGAAGGTGTCCTATAACACTGAAGGTAGTAGTAGTACTACATAGCTGATTGTTTAGCTGAAGGTGTCCTATAACACTGAAGGTAGTAGTACTACATAGCTGATTGTTTAGCTGAAGGTGTCCTATAACACTGAAGGGTAGTAGTACTACATAGCTGATTGTTTAGCTGAAGGTGTCCTATAACACTGAAGGTAGTAGTAGTACTACATAGCTGATTGTTTAGCTGAAGGTGTCCTATAACACTGAAGGTAGTAGTAGTACTACATAGCTGATTGTTTAGCTGAAGGTGTCCTATAACACTGAAGGTAGTAGTACTACATAGCTGATTGTTTAGCTGAAGGTGTCCTATAACACTGAAGGTAGTAGTAGTACTACATAGCTGATTGTTTAGCTGAAGGTGTCCTATAACACTGAAGGTAGTAGTACTACATAGCTGATTGTTTAGCTGAAGGTGTCCTATAACACTGAAGGTAGTAGTAGTACTACATAGCTGATTGTTTAGCTGAAGGTGTCCTATAACACTGAAGGTAGTAGTAATACTACATAGCTGATTGTTTAGCTGAAGGTGTCCTATAACACTGAAGGTAGTAGTAGTACTACATAGCTGATTGTTTAGCTGAAGGTGTCCTATAACACTGAAGGTAGTAGTAGTACTACATAGCTGATTGTTTAGCTGAAGGTGTCCTATAACACTGAAGGTAGTAGTAGTACTACATAGCTGATTGTTTAGCTGAAGGTGTCCTATAACACTGAAGGTAGTAGTAGTACTACATAGCTGATTGTTTAGCTGAAGGTGTCCTATAACACTGAAGGTAGTAGTATACTACATAGCTGAATGTTTAGCTGAAGGTGTCCTATAACACTGAAGGTAGTAGTAGTACTACATAGCTGATTGTTTAGCTGAAGGTGTCCTATAACACTGAAGGTAGTAGTAGTACTACATAGCTGATTGTTTAGCTGAAGGTGTCCTATAACACTGAAGGTAGTAGTAGTACTACATAGCTGATTGTTTAGCTGAAGGTGTCCTATAACACTGAAGGTAGTAGTAGTACTACATAGCTGATTGTTTAGCTGAAGGTGTCCTATAACACTGAAGGTAGTAGTAGTACTACATAGCTGATTGTTTAGCTGAAGGTGTCCTATAACACTGAAGGTAGTAGTACTACATAGCTGATTGTTTAGCTGAAGGTGTCCTATAACACTGAAGGTAGTAGTAGTACTGCATAGCTGATTGTTTAGCTGAAGGTGTCCTATAACACTGAAGGTAGTAGTAATACTACATAGCTGATTGTTTAGCTGAAGGTGTCCTATAACACTGAAGGTAGTAGTAGTACTACATAGCTGATTGTTTAGCTGAAGGTGTCCTATAACACTGAAGGTAGTAGTAATACTACATAGCTGATTGTTTAGCTGAAGGTGTCCTATAACACTGAAGGTAGTAGTAGTACTACATAGCTGATTGTTTAGCTGAAGGTGTCCTATAACACTGAAGGTAGTAGTAGTACTACATAGCTGATTGTTTAGCTGAAGGTGTCCTATAACACTGAAGGTAGTAGTAATACTACATAGCTGATTGTTTAGCTGAAGGTGTCCTATAACACTGAAGGTAGTAGATACTACAAAGCTGATTGTTTAGCTGAAGGTGTCCTATAACACTGAAGGTAGTAGTAATACTACATAGCTGATTGTTTAGCTGAAGGTGTCCTATAACACTGAAGGTAGTAGTAGTACTACATAGCTGATTGTTTAGCTGAAGGTGTCCTATAACACTGAAGGTAGTAGTAGTACTACAAAGCTGATTGTTTAGCTGAAGGTGTCCTATAACACTGAAGGTAGTAGTAATACTACATAGCTGATTGTTTAGCTGAAGGTGTCCTATAACACTGAAGGTAGTAGTAGTACTACATAGCTGATTGTTTAGCTGAAGGTGTCCTATAACACTGAAGGTAGTAGTAATACTACAAAGCTGATTGTTTAGCTGAAGGTGTCCTATTAACTGAATTTAGTAGTACTACAAAGCTGATTGTTTAGCTGAAGGTGTCCTATAACACTGAAGTAGTAGTAGTACTACATAGCTGATTGTTTAGCTGAAGGTGTCCTATAACACTGAAGGTAGTAGTATACTACATAGCTGATTGTTTAGCTGAAGGTGTCCTATAACACTGAAGGTAGTAGTAGTACTACATAGCTGATTGTTTAGCTGAAGGTGTCCTATAACACTGAAGGTAGTAGTAGTACTACATAGCTGATTGTTTAGCTGAAGGTGTCCTATAACACTGAAGGTAGTAGTACTACATAGCTGATTGTTTAGCTGAAGGTGTCCTATAACACTGAAGGTAGTAGTAATACTACATAGCTGATTGTTTAGCTGAAGGTGTCCTATAACACTGAAGGTAGTAGTAATACTACATAGCTGATTGTTTAGCTGAAGGTGTCCTATAACACTGAAGGTAGTAGTAGTACTACATAGCTGATTGTTTAGCTGAAGGTGTCCTATAACACTGAAGGTAGTAGTAATACTACATAGCTGATTGTTTAGCTGAAGGTGTCCTATAACACTGAAGGTAGTAGTAGTAGTACTTAGCTGATTGTTTAGCTGAAGGTGTCCTATAACACTGAAGGTAGTAGTAGTACTGCATAGCTGATTGTTTAGCTGAAGGTGTCCTATAACACTGAAGGTAGTAGTAATACTGCATAGCTGATTGTTTAGCTGAAGGTGTCCTATAACACTGAAGGTAGTAGTAGTACTGCATAGCTGATTGTTTAGCTGAAGGTGTCCTATAACACTGAAGGTAGTAGTAGTACTTAGCTGATTGTTTAGCTGAAGGTGTCCTATAACACTGAAGGAGTAGTAGTACTACATAGCTGATTGTTTAGCTGAAGGTGTCCTATAACACTGAAGGTAGTAGTAATACTACATAGCTGATTGTTTAGCTGAAGGTGTCCTATAACACTGAAGGTAGTAGTAATACTACATAGCTGATTGTTTAGCTGAAGGTGTCCTATAACACTGAAGGTAGTAGTAGTACTACATAGCTGATTGTTTAGCTGAAGGTGTCCTATAACACTGAAGGTAGTAGTAGTACTACATAGCTGATTGTTTAGCTGAAGGTGTCCTATAACACTGAAGGTAGTAGTAGTACTACATAGCTGATTGTTTAGCTGAAGGTGTCCTATAACACTGAAGGTAGTAGTAGTACTACATAGCTGATTGTTTAGCTGAAGGTGTCCTATAACACTGAAGGTAGTAGTAATACTACATAGCTGATTGTTTAGCTGAAGGTGTCCTATAACACTGAAGGTAGTAGTAGTACTACATAGCTGATTGTTTAGCTGAAGGTGTCCTATAACACTGAAGGTAGTAGTAGTACTACATAGCTGATTGTTTAGCTGAAGGTGTCCTATAACACTGAAGGTAGTAGTAGTACTACATAGCTGATTGTTTAGCTGAAGGTGTCCTATAACACTGAAGGTAGTAGTAGTACTACATAGCTGATTGTTTAGCTGAAGGTGTCCTATAACACTGAAGGTAGTAGTAGTACTACATAGCTGATTGTTTAGCTGAAGGTGTCCTATAACACTGAAGGTAGTAGTACTACATAGCTGATTGTTTAGCTGAAGGTGTCCTATAACACTGAAGGGTAGTAGTACTGCATAGCTGATTGTTTAGCTGAAGGTGTCCTATAACACTGAAGGTAGTAGTAATACTACATAGCTGATTGTTTAGCTGAAGGTGTCCTATAACACTGAAGGTAGTAGTAGTACTACATAGCTGATTGTTTAGCTGAAGGTGTCCTATAACACTGAAGGTAGTAGTAGTACTACATAGCTGATTGTTTAGCTGAAGGTGTCCTATAACACTGAAGGTAGTAGTAGTACTACATAGCTGATTGTTTAGCTGAAGGTGTCCTGTAACACTGAAGGTAGTAGTAGTACTACATAGCTGATTGTTTAGCTGAAGGTGTCCTATAACACTGAAGGTAGTAGTAGTACTACATAGCTGATTGTTTAGCTGAAGGTGTCCTATAACACTGAAGGTAGTAGTACTACAAAGCTGATTGTTTAGCTGAAGGTGTCCTATAACACTGAAGGTAGTAGTAATACTACATAGCTGATTGTTTAGCTGAAGGTGTCCTATAACACTGAAGGTAGTAGTAGTACTACATAGCTGATTGTTTAGCTGAAGGTGTCCTATAACACTGAAGGTAGTAGTAGTACTACATAGCTGATTGTTTAGCTGAAGGTGTCCTATAACACTGAAGGCAGTAGTAGTACTACATAGCTGATTGTTTAGCTGAAGGTGTCCTATAACACTGAAGGTAGTAGTAGTACTACATAGCTGATTGTTTAGCTGAAGGTGTCCTATAACACTGAAGGTAGTAGTAGTACTACATAGCTGATTGTTTAGCTGAAGGTGTCCTATAACACTGAAGGTAGTAGTAGTACTACATAGCTGATTGTTTAGCTGAAGGTGTCCTATAACACTGAAGGAGTAGTAGTACTACATAGCTGATTGTTTAGCTGAAGGTGTCCTATAACACTGAAGGTAGTAGTAAGTACTACATAGCTGATTGTTTAGCTGAAGGTGTCCTATAACACTGAAGGTAGTAGTACTACATAGCTGATTGTTTAGCTGAAGGTGTCCTATAACACTGAAGGTAGTAGTAGTACTACATAGCTGATTGTTTAGCTGAAGGTGTCCTATAACACTGAAGGTAGTAGAGTACTACATAGCTGATTGTTTAGCTGAAGGTGTCCTATAACACTGAAGGTAGTAGTAGTACTACATAGCTGATTGTTTAGCTGAAGGTGTCCTATAACACTGAAGGTAGTAGTAATACTACATAGCTGATTGTTTAGCTGAAGGTGTCCTATAACACTGAAGGTAGTAGTAGTACTACATAGCTGATTGTTTAGCTGAAGGTGTCCTATAACACTGAAGGTAGTAGTAATACTACATAGCTGATTGTTTAGCTGAAGGTGTCCTATAACACTGAAGGTAGTAGTAGTACTACATAGCTGATTGTTTAGCTGAAGGTGTCCTGTAACACTGAAGGTAGTAGTAGTACTACATAGCTGATTGTTTAGCTGAAGGTGTCCTATAACACTGAAGGTAGTAGTAGTACTACATAGCTGATTGTTTAGCTGAAGGTGTCCTATAACACTGAAGGTAGTAGTAGTACTACATAGCTGATTGTTTAGCTGAAGGTGTCCTATAACACTGAAGGTAGTAGTAGTACTACATAGCTGATTGTTTAGCTGAAGGTGTCCTATAACACTGAAGGTAGTAGTAGTACTACATAGCTGATTGTTTAGCTGAAGGTGTCCTATAACACTGAAGGTAGTAGTAATACTGCATAGCTGATTGTTTAGCTGAAGGTGTCCTATAACACTGAAGGTAGTAGTACTACATAGCTGATTGTTTAGCTGAAGGTGTCCTATAACACTGAAGGTAGTAGTAATACTACATAGCTGATTGCTTAGCTGAAGGTGTCCTATAACACTGAAGGTAGTAGTAATACTACATAGCTGATTGTTTAGCTGAAGGTGTCCTATAACACTGAAGGTAGTAGTAGTACTACATAGCTGATTGCTTAGCTGAAGGTGTCCTATAACACTGAAGGTAGTAGTAGTACTACATAGCTGATTGTTTAGCTGAAGGTGTCCTATAACACTGAAGGTAGTAGTAATACTGCATAGCTGATTGTTTAGCTGAAGGTGTCTTATAACACTGAAGGTAGTAGTAGTACTACATAGCTGATTGTTTAGCTGAAGGTGTCCTATAACACTGAAGGTAGTAGTAATACTACATAGCTGATTGTTTAGCTGAAGGTGTCCTATAACACTGAAGGTAGTAGTAATACTGCATAGCTGATTGCTTAGCTGAAGGTGTCCTATAACACTGAAGGTAGTAGTACTACATAGCTGATTGCTTAGCTGAAGGTGTCCTATAACACTGAAGGTAGTAGTACTACATAGCTGATTGTTTAGCTGAAGGTGTCCTATAACACTGAAGGTAGTAGTAGTACTACATAGCTGATTGTTTAGCTGAAGGTGTCCTATAACACTGAAGGTAGTAGTAGTACTACATAGCTGATTGTTTAGCTGAAGGTGTCCTATAACACTGAAGGTAGTAGTAGTACTACATAGCTGATTGTTTAGCTGAAGGTGTCCTATAACACTGAAGGTAGTAGTAGTACTACATAGCTGATTGTTTAGCTGAAGGTGTCCTATAACACTGAAGGTAGTAGTAGTACTACATAGCTGATTGTTTAGCTGAAGGTGTCCTATAACACTGAAGGTAGTAGTAATACTACATAGCTGATTGTTTAGCTGAAGGTGTCCTATAACACTGAAGGTAGTAGTAGTACTACATAGCTGATTGTTTAGCTGAAGGTGTCCTATAACACTGAAGGTAGTAGTAGTACTACATAGCTGATTGTTTAGCTGAAGGTGTCCTATAACACTGAAGGTAGTAGTAGTACTACATAGCTGATTGTTTAGCTGAAGGTGTCCTATAACACTGAAGGTAGTAGTAGTACTACATAGCTGATTGTTTAGCTGAAGGTGTCCTATAACACTGAAGGTAGTAGTAGTACTACATAGCTGATTGTTTAGCTGAAGGTGTCCTATAACACTGAAGGTAGTAGTAGTACTACATAGCTGATTGTTTAGCTGAAGGTGTCCTATAACACTGAAGGTAGTAGTAGTACTACATAGCTGATTGTTTAGCTGAAGGTGTCCTATAACACTGAAGGTAGTAGTAATACTACATAGCTGAATGTTTAGCTGAAGGTGTCCTATAACACTGAAGGTAGTAGTAGTACTACATAGCTGATTGTTTAGCTGGAGGTGTCCTATAACACTGAAGGTAGTAGTAGTACTACATAGCTGATTGTTTAGCTGAAGGTGTCCTATAACACTGAAGGTAGTAGTAGTACTACATAGCTGATTGTTTAGCTGAAGGTGTCCTATAACACTGAAGGTAGTAGTAGTACTACATAGCTGATTGTTTAGCTGAAGGTGTCCTATAACACTGAAGGTAGTAGTAGTACTACATAGCTGATTGTTTAGCTGAAGGTGTCCTATAACACTGAAGGTAGTAGTACTACATAGCTGATTGTTTAGCTGAAGGTGTCCTATAACACTGAAGGTAGTAGTAGTACTACATAGCTGATTGTTTAGCTGAAGGTGTCCTATAACACTGAAGGTAGTAGTAGTACTACATAGCTGATTGTTTAGCTGAAGGTGTCCTATAACACTGAAGGTAGTAGTAGTACTACATAGCTGATTGTTTAGCTGAAGGTGTCCTATAACACTGAAGGTAGTAGTAATACTACATAGCTGATTGTTTAGCTGAAGGTGTCCTATAACACTGAAGGTAGTAGTAGTACTACATAGCTGATTGTTTAGCTGAAGGTGTCCTATAACACTGAAGGTAGTAGTAGTACTACATAGCTGATTGTTTAGCTGAAGGTGTCCTATAACACTGAAGGTAGTAGTAATACTACATAGCTGATTGTTTAGCTGAAGGTGTCCTATAACACTGAAGGTAGTAGTAGTACTACATAGCTGATTGTTTAGCTGAAGGTGTCCTATAACACTGAAGGTAGTAGTAGTACTACATAGCTGATTGTTTAGCTGAAGGTGTCCTATAACACTGAAGGTAGTAGTAGTACTACATAGCTGATTGTTTAGCTGAAGGTGTCCTATAACACTGAAGGTAGTAGTAATACTACATAGCTGATTGTTTAGCTGAAGGTGTCCTATAACACTGAAGGTAGTAGTAATACTACATAGCTGATTGTTTAGCTGAAGGTGTCCTATAACACTGAAGGTAGTAGTACTACATAGCTGATTGCTTAGCTGAAGGTGTCCTATAACACTGAAGGTAGTAGTAGTACTACATAGCTGATTGTTTAGCTGAAGGTGTCCTATAACACTGAAGGTAGTAGTAATACTACATAGCTGATTGTTTAGCTGAAGGTGTCCTATAACACTGAAGGTAGTAGTAGTACTACATAGCTGATTGCTTAGCTGAAGGTGTCCTATAACACTGAAGGTAGTAGTAGTACTACATAGCTGATTGTTTAGCTGAAGGTGTCCTATAACACTGAAGGTAGTAGTAGTACTACATAGCTGATTGTTTAGCTGAAGGTGTCCTATAACACTGAAGGTAGTAGTAGTACTACATAGCTGATTGTTTAGCTGAAGGTGTCCTATAACACTGAAGGTAGTAGTAATACTACATAGCTGATTGTTTAGCTGAAGGTGTCCTATAACACTGAAGGTAGTAGTAATACTACATAGCTGATTGTTTAGCTGAAGGTGTCCTATAACACTGAAGGTAGTAGTACTACATAGCTGATTGCTTAGCTGAAGGTGTCCTATAACACTGAAGGTAGTAGTACTACATAGCTGATTGTTTAGCTGAAGGTGTCCTATAACACTGAAGGTAGTAGTAGTACTACATAGCTGATTGTTTAGCTGAAGGTGTCCTATAACACTGAAGGTAGTAGTAGTACTACATAGCTGATTGTTTAGCTGAAGGTGTCCTATAACACTGAAGGTAGTAGTAGTACTACATAGCTGATTGTTTAGCTGAAGGTGTCCTATAACACTGAAGGTAGTAGTAGTACTACATAGCTGATTGTTTAGCTGAAGGTGTCCTATAACACTGAAGGTAGTAGTAGTACTACATAGCTGATTGTTTAGCTGAAGGTGTCCTATAACACTGAAGGTAGTAGTAATACTACATAGCTGATTGTTTAGCTGAAGGTGTCCTATAACACTGAAGGTAGTAGTAGTACTACATAGCTGATTGTTTAGCTGAAGGTGTCCTATAACACTGAAGGTAGTAGTAGTACTACATAGCTGATTGTTTAGCTGAAGGTGTCCTATAACACTGAAGGTAGTAGTAGTACTACATAGCTGATTGTTTAGCTGAAGGTGTCCTATAACACTGAAGGTAGTAGTAGTACTACATAGCTGATTGTTTAGCTGAAGGTGTCCTATAACACTGAAGGTAGTAGTAGTACTACATAGCTGATTGTTTAGCTGAAGGTGTCCTATAACACTGAAGGTAGTAGTAGTAGTACTACATAGCTGATTGTTTAGCTGAAGGTGTCCTATAACACTGAAGGTAGTAGTAGTACTACATAGCTGATTGTTTAGCTGAAGGTGTCCTATAACACTGAAGGTAGTAGTAATACTACATAGCTGATTGTTTAGCTGAAGGTGTCCTATAACACTGAAGGTAGTAGTAGTACTACATAGCTGATTGTTTAGCTGAAGGTGTCCTATAACACTGAAGGTAGTAGTAGTACTACATAGCTGATTGTTTAGCTGAAGGTGTCCTATAACACTGAAGGTAGTAGTAGTACTACATAGCTGATTGTTTAGCTGAAGGTGTCCTATAACACTGAAGGTAGTAGTAGTACTACATAGCTGATTGTTTAGCTGAAGGTGTCCTATAACACTGAAGGTAGTAGTAGTACTACATAGCTGATTGTTTAGCTGAAGGTGTCCTATAACACTGAAGGTAGTAGTACTACATAGCTGATTGTTTAGCTGAAGGTGTCCTATAACACTGAAGGTAGTAGTAATACTGCATAGCTGATTGTTTAGCTGAAGGTGTCCTATAACACTGAAGGTAGTAGTAATACTACATAGCTGATTGTTTAGCTGAAGGTGTCCTATAACACTGAAGGTAGTAGTAGTACTACATAGCTGATTGTTTAGCTGAAGGTGTCCTATAACACTGAAGGTAGTAGTAGTACTACATAGCTGATTGTTTAGCTGAAGGTGTCCTATAACACTGAAGGTAGTAGTAGTACTACATAGCTGATTGTTTAGCTGAAGGTGTCCTGTAACACTGAAGGTAGTAGTAATACTACATAGCTGATTGTTTAGCTGAAGGTGTCCTATAACACTGAAGGTAGTAGTAATACTACATAGCTGATTGTTTAGCTAAAGGTGTCCTATAACACTGAAGGTAGTAGTAGTACTACATAGCTGATTGTTTAGCTGAAGGTGTCCTATAACACTGAAGGTAGTAGTAATACTACATAGCTGATTGTTTAGCTGAAGGTGTCCTATAACACTGAAGGTAGTAGTAGTACTACATAGCTGATTGTTTAGCTGAAGGTGTCCTATAACACTGAAGGTAGTAGTAGTACTACATAGCTGATTGTTTAGCTGAAGGTGTCCTATAACACTGAAGGTAGTAGTAATACTACATAGCTGATTGTTTAGCTGAAGGTGTCCTATAACACTGAAGGTAGTAGTAGTACTACATAGCTGATTGTTTAGCTGAAGGTGTCCTATAACACTGAAGGTAGTAGTAGTACTACATAGCTGATTGTTTAGCTGAAGGTGTCCTATAACACTGAAGGTAGTAGTAATACTACATAGCTGATTGTTTAGCTGAAGGTGTCCTATAACACTGAAGGTAGTAGTAGTACTACATAGCTGATTGTTTAGCTGAAGGTGTCCTATAACACTGAAGGTAGTAGTAGTACTACATAGCTGATTGTTTAGCTGAAGGTGTCCTATAACACTGAAGGTAGTAGTAGTACTACATAGCTGATTGTTTAGCTGAAGGTGTCCTATAACACTGAAGGTAGTAGTAGTACTGCATAGCTGATTGTTTAGCTGAAGGTGTCCTATAACACTGAAGGTAGTAGTAGTACTACATAGCTGATTGTTTAGCTGAAGGTGTCCTATAACACTGAAGGTAGTAGTAATACTACATAGCTGATTGTTTAGCTGAAGGTGTCCTATAACACTGAAGGTAGTAGTAATACTACATAGCTGATTGTTTAGCTGAAGGTGTCCTATAACACTGAAGGTAGTAGTAGTACTACATAGCTGATTGTTTAGCTGAAGGTGTCCTATAACACTGAAGGTAGTAGTAGTACTACATAGCTGATTGTTTAGCTGAAGGTGTCCTATAACACTGAAGGTAGTAGTAATACTGCATAGCTGATTGTTTAGCTGAAGGTGTCCTATAACACTGAAGGTAGTAGTAGTACTACATAGCTGATTGTTTAGCTGAAGGTGTCCTATAACACTGAAGGTAGTAGTAATACTACATAGCTGATTGTTTAGCTGAAGGTGTCCTATAACACTGAAGGTAGTAGTAATACTGCATAGCTGATTGTTTAGCTGAAGGTGTCCTATAACACTGAAGGTAGTAGTACTACATAGCTGATTGTTTAGCTGAAGGTGTCCTATAACACTGAAGGTAGTAGTATACTACATAGCTGATTGTTTAGCTGAAGGTGTCCTATAACACTGAAGGTAGTAGTAGTACTACATAGCTGATTGTTTAGCTGAAGGTGTCCTATAACACTGAAGGTAGTAGTAGTACTACATAGCTGATTGTTTAGCTGAAGGTGTCCTATAACACTGAAGGTAGTAGTAGTACTACATAGCTGATTGTTTAGCTGAAGGTGTCCTATAACACTGAAGGTAGTAGTAGTACTACATAGCTGATTGTTTAGCTGAAGGTGTCCTATAACACTGAAGGTAGTAGTAGTACTACATAGCTGATTGTTTAGCTGAAGGTGTCCTATAACACTGAAGGTAGTAGTAGTACTACATAGCTGATTGTTTAGCTGAAGGTGTCCTATAACACTGAAGGTAGTAGTAGTACTACATAGCTGATTGTTTAGCTGAAGGTGTCCTATAACACTGAAGGTAGTAGTAGTACTACATAGCTGATTGTTTAGCTGAAGGTGTCCTATAACACTGAAGGTAGTAGTAGTACTACATAGCTGATTGTTTAGCTGAAGGTGTCCTATAACACTGAAGGTAGTAGTAGTACTACATAGCTGATTGTTTAGCTGAAGGTGTCCTATAACACTGAAGGTAGTAGTAGTACTACATAGCTGATTGTTTAGCTGAAGGTGTCCTATAACACTGAAGGTAGTAGTAGTACTACATAGCTGATTGTTTAGCTGAAGGTGTCCTATAACACTGAAGGTAGTAGTAGTACTACATAGCTGATTGTTTAGCTGAAGGTGTCCTATAACACTGAAGGTAGTAGTAGTACTACATAGCTGATTGTTTAGCTGAAGGTGTCCTATAACACTGAAGGTAGTAGTAGTACTACATAGCTGATTGTTTAGCTGAAGGTGTCCTATAACACTGAAGGTAGTAGTAGTACTACATAGCTGATTGTTTAGCTGAAGGTGTCCTATAACACTGAAGGTAGTAGTAGTACTACATAGCTGATTGTTTAGCTGAAGGTGTCCTATAACACTGAAGGTAGTAGTAGTACTACATAGCTGATTGTTTAGCTGAAGGTGTCCTATAACACTGAAGGTAGTAGTAGTACTACATAGCTGATTGTTTAGCTGAAGGTGTCCTATAACACTGAAGGTAGTAGTACTACATAGCTGATTGTTTAGCTGAAGGTGTCCTATAACACTGAAGGAGTAGTAGTACTGCATAGCTGATTGTTTAGCTGAAGGTGTCCTATAACACTGAAGGTAGTAGTAGTACTACATAGCTGATTGTTTAGCTGAAGGTGTCCTATAACACTGAAGGTAGTAGTAGTACTACATAGCTGATTGTTTAGCTGAAGGTGTTCTATAACACTGAAGGTAGTAGTAATACTACATAGCTGATTGTTTAGCTGAAGGTGTCCTATAACACTGAAGGTAGTAGTAGTAGTACTTAGCTGATTGTTTAGCTGAAGGTGTCCTGTAACACTGAAGGTAGTAGTAGTACTACATAGCTGATTGTTTAGCTGAAGGTGTCCTATAACACTGAAGGTAGTAGTAGTACTACATAGCTGATTGTTTAGCTGAAGGTGTCCTATAACACTGAAGGTAGTAGTAATACTACATAGCTGATTGTTTAGCTGAAGGTGTCCTATAACACTGAAGGTAGTAGTAGTACTACATAGCTGATTGTTTAGCTGAAGGTGTCCTATAACACTGAAGGTAGTAGTAGTACTACATAGCTGATTGTTTAGCTGAAGGTGTCCTATAACACTGAAGGTAGTAGTAATACTACATAGCTGATTGTTTAGCTGAAGGTGTCCTATAACACTGAAGGTAGTAGTAGTACTACATAGCTGATTGTTTAGCTGAAGGTGTCCTATAACACTGAAGGCAGTAGTAATACTACATAGCTGATTGTTTAGCTGAAGGTGTCCTATAACACTGAAGGTAGTAGTAGTACTACTGCATAGCTGATTGTTTAGCTGAAGGTGTCATATAACACTGAAGGTAGTAGTAGTACTACATAGCTGATTGTATAGCTGAAGGTGTCCTATAACACTGAAGGTAGTAGTATACTACATAGCTGATTGTTTAGCTGAAGGTGTCCTATAACACTGAAGGTAGTAGTAGTACTGCATAGCTGATTGTTTAGCTGAAGGTGTCCTATAACACTGAAGGTAGTAGTAGTACTACATAGCTGATTGTTTAGCTGAAGGTGTCCTATAACACTGAAGGTAGTAGTAGTACTACATAGCTGATTGTTTAGCTGAAGGTGTCCTATAACACTGAAGGTAGTAGTAGTACTACATAGCTGATTGTTTAGCTGAAGGTGTCCTATAACACTGAAGGTAGTAGTAGTACTGCATAGCTGATTGTTTAGCTGAAGGTGTCCTATAACACTGAAGGTAGTAGTAATACTACATAGCTGATTGTTTAGCTGAAGGTGTCCTATAACACTGAAGGTAGTAGTAGTACTACATAGCTGATTGTTTAGCTGAAGGTGTCCTATAACACTGAAGGTAGTAGTACTACATAGCTGATTGTTTAGCTGAAGGTGTCCTATAACACTGAAGGTAGTAGTAGTACTACATAGCTGATTGTTTAGCTGAAGGTGTCCTATAACACTGAAGGTAGTAGTAGTACTACATAGCTGATTGTTTAGCTGAAGGTGTCCTATAACACTGAAGGTAGTAGTACTACATAGCTGATTGTTTAGCTGAAGGTGTCCTATAACACTGAAGGTAGTAGTAGTACTACATAGCTGATTGTTTAGCTGAAGGTGTCCTATAACACTGAAGGTAGTAGTAGTACTACATAGCTGATTGTTTAGCTGAAGGTGTCCTATAACACTGAAGGTAGTAGTAGTACTACATAGCTGATTGTTTAGCTGAAGGTGTCCTATAACACTGAAGGTAGTAGTAGTACTACATAGCTGATTGTTTAGCTGAAGGTGTCCTATAACACTGAAGGTAGTAGTAGTACTACATAGCTGATTGTTTAGCTGAAGGTGTCCTATAACACTGAAGGTAGTAGTAGTACTACATAGCTGATTGTTTAGCTGAAGGTGTCCTATAACACTGAAGGTAGTAGTAGTACTACATAGCTGATTGTTTAGCTGAAGGTGTCCTATAACACTGAAGGTAGTAGTAGTACTACATAGCTGATTGTTTAGCTGAAGGTGTCCTATAACACTGAAGGTAGTAGTAGTACTACATAGCTGATTGTTTAGCTGAAGGTGTCCTATAACACTGAAGGTAGTAGTAGTACTACATAGCTGATTGTTTAGCTGAAGGTGTCCTATAACACTGAAGGTAGTAGTACTACATAGCTGATTGTTTAGCTGAAGGTGTCCTATAACACTGAAGGTAGTAGTAGTACTGCATAGCTGATTGTTTAGCTGAAGGTGTCCTATAACACTGAAGGTAGTAGTAGTAGTACTTAGCTGATTGTTTAGCTGAAGGTGTCCTGTAACACTGAAGGTAGTAGTACTACTACATAGCTGATTGTTTAGCTGAAGGTGTCCTATAACACTGAAGGTAGTAGTAATACTACATAGCTGATTGTTTAGCTGAAGGTGTCCTATAACACTGAAGGTAGTAGTACTACAAAGCTGATTGTTTAGCTGAAGGTGTCCTATAACACTGAAGGTAGTAGTAGTACTACATAGCTGATTGTTTAGCTGAAGGTGTCCTATAACACTGAAGGTAGTAGTAGTACTACATAGCTGATTGTTTAGCTGAAGGTGTCCTATAACACTGAAGGTAGTAGTAGTACTACATAGCTGAATGTTTAGCTGAAGGTGTCCTATAACACTGAAGGTAGTAGTAGTACTACATAGCTGATTGTTTAGCTGAAGGTGTCCTATAACACTGAAGGTAGTAGTAGTACTACATAGCTGATTGTTTAGCTGAAGGTGTCCTATAACACTGAAGGTAGTAGTAGTACTACATAGCTGATTGTTTAGCTGAAGGTGTCCTATAACACTGAAGGTAGTAGTAGTAGTACTACATAGCTGATTGTTTAGCTGAAGGTGTCCTATAACACTGAAGGTAGTAGTAGTACTACATAGCTGATTGTTTAGCTGAAGGTGTCCTATAACACTGAAGGTAGTAGTAGTACTACATAGCTGAATGTTTAGCTGAAGGTGTCCTATAACACTGAAGGTAGTAGTAGTACTACATAGCTGATTGTTTAGCTGAAGGTGTCCTATAACACTGAAGGTAGTAGTAGTACTACATAGCTGATTGTTTAGCTGAAGGTGTCCTATAACACTGAAGGTAGTAGTAGTACTACATAGCTGATTGTTTAGCTGAAGGTGTCCTATAACACTGAAGGTAGTAGTAGTACTACATAGCTGATTGTTTAGCTGAAGGTGTCCTATAACACTGAAGGTAGTAGTAGTACTACATAGCTGATTGTTTAGCTGAAGGTGTCCTATAACACTGAAGGTAGTAGTACTACATAGCTGATTGTTTAGCTGAAGGTGTCCTATAACACTGAAGGTAGTAGTACTGCATAGCTGATTGTTTAGCTGAAGGTGTCCTATAACACTGAAGGTAGTAGTAATACTACATAGCTGATTGTTTAGCTGAAGGTGTCCTATAACACTGAAGGTAGTAGTAGTACTACATAGCTGATTGTTTAGCTGAAGGTGTCCTATAACACTGAAGGTAGTAGTAATACTACATAGCTGATTGTTTAGCTGAAGGTGTCCTATAACACTGAAGGTAGTAGTAGTAGTACTTAGCTGATTGTTTAGCTGAAGGTGTCCTGTAACACTGAAGGGAGTAGTAGTACTACATAGCTGATTGTTTAGCTGAAGGTGTCCTATAACACTGAAGGTAGTAGTAGTACTACATAGCTGATTGTTTAGCTGAAGGTGTCCTATAACACTGAAGGTAGTAGTACTACATAGCTGATTGTTTAGCTGAAGGTGTCCTATAACACTGAAGGTAGTAGTAGTACTACATAGCTGATTGTTTAGCTGAAGGTGTCCTATAACACTGAAGGTAGTAGTAGTACTACATAGCTGATTGTTTAGCTGAAGGTGTCCTATAACACTGAAGGTAGTAGTAGTACTACATAGCTGATTGTTTAGCTGAAGGTGTCCTATAACACTGAAGGTAGTAGTAGTACTACATAGCTGATTGTTTAGCTGAAGGTGTCCTATAACACTGAAGGTAGTAGTAATACTACATAGCTGATTGTTTAGCTGAAGGTGTCCTATAACACTGAAGGTAGTAGTAGTACTACATAGCTGATTGTTTAGCTGAAGGTGTCCTATAACACTGAAGGTAGTAGTAGTACTACATAGCTGATTGTTTAGCTGAAGGTGTCCTATAACACTGAAGGTAGTAGTAGTACTACATAGCTGATTGTTTAGCTGAAGGTGTCCTATAACACTGAAGGTAGTAGTAGTACTACATAGCTGATTGTTTAGCTGAAGGTGTCCTATAACACTGAAGGTAGTAGTAGTACTACATAGCTGATTGTTTAGCTGAAGGTGTCCTATAACACTGAAGGTAGTAGTAATACTGCATAGCTGATTGTTTAGCTGAAGGTGTCCTATAACACTGAAGGTAGTAGTAGTACTACATAGCTGATTGTTTAGCTGAAGGTGTCCTATAACACTGAAGGTAGTAGTAGTACTACATAGCTGATTGTTTAGCTGAAGGTGTCCTATAACACTGAAGGTAGTAGTAATACTACATAGCTGATTGTTTAGCTGAAGGTGTCCTATAACACTGAAGGTAGTAGTAACTGCATAGCTGATTGTTTAGCTGAAGGTGTCCTATAACACTGAAGGTAGTAGTAATACTACATAGCTGATTGTTTAGCTGAAGGTGTCCTATAACACTGAAGGTAGTAGTAGTACTACATAGCTGATTGTTTAGCTGAAGGTGTCCTATAACACTGAAGGTAGTAGTACTACATAGCTGATTGTTTAGCTGAAGGTGTCCTATAACACTGAAGGTAGTAGTAATACTACATAGCTGATTGTTTAGCTGAAGGTGTCCTATAACACTGAAGGTAGTAGTAGTACTACATAGCTGATTGTTTAGCTGAAGGTGTCCTATAACACTGAAGGTAGTAGAATACTACATAGCTGATTGTTTAGCTGAAGGTGTCCTATAACACTGAAGGTAGTAGTAGTACTACATAGCTGATTGTTTAGCTGAAGGTGTCCTATAACACTGAAGGTAGTAGTAGTACTACATAGCTGATTGTTTAGCTGAAGGTGTCCTATAACACTGAAGGTAGTAGTAGTACTACATAGCTGATTGTTTAGCTGAAGGTGTCCTATAACACTGAAGGTAGTAGTAGTACTACATAGCTGATTGTTTAGCTGAAGGTGTCCTATAACACTGAAGGTAGTAGTAGTACTACATAGCTGATTGTTTAGCTGAAGGTGTCCTATAACACTGAAGGTAGTAGTACTACATAGCTGATTGTTTAGCTGAAGGTGTCCTATAACACTGAAGGTAGTAGTATACTGCATAGCTGATTGTTTAGCTGAAGGTGTCCTATAACACTGAAGGTAGTAGTAGTACTACATAGCTGATTGTTTAGCTGAAGGTGTCCTATAACACTGAAGGTAGTAGTAGTACTACATAGCTGATTGTTTAGCTGAAGGTGTCCTATAACACTGAAGGTAGTAGTAATACTACATAGCTGATTGTTTAGCTGAAGGTGTCCTATAACACTGAAGGTAGTAGTAGTACTACATAGCTGATTGTTTAGCTGAAGGTGTCCTGTAACACTGAAGGGAGTAGTAGTACTACATAGCTGATTGTTTAGCTGAAGGTGTCCTATAACACTGAAGGTAGTAGTAGTACTACATAGCTGATTGTTTAGCTGAAGGTGTCCTATAACACTGAAGGTAGTAGTTACTACAAAGCTGATTGTTTAGCTGAAGGTGTCCTATAACACTGAAGGTAGTAGTAGTACTACATAGCTGATTGTTTAGCTGAAGGTGTCCTATAACACTGAAGGTAGTAGTAGTACTACATAGCTGATTGTTTAGCTGAAGGTGTCCTATAACACTGAAGGTAGTAGTAGTACTACAAAGCTGATTGTTTAGCTGAAGGTGTCCTATAACACTGAAGGTAGTAGTAGTACTACATAGCTGATTGTTTAGCTGAAGGTGTCCTATAACACTGAAGGTAGTAGTAATACTACATAGCTGATTGTTTAGCTGAAGGTGTCCTATAACACTGAAGGTAGTAGTAGTACTACATAGCTGATTGTTTAGCTGAAGGTGTCCTATAACACTGAAGGTAGTAGTAGTACTACATAGCTGATTGTTTAGCTGAAGGTGTCCTATAACACTGAAGGTAGTAGTAGTACTACATAGCTGATTGTTTAGCTGAAGGTGTCCTATAACACTGAAGGTAGTAGTAGTACTACATAGCTGATTGTTTAGCTGAAGGTGTCCTATAACACTGAAGGTAGTAGTAGTACTACATAGCTGATTGTTTAGCTGAAGGTGTCCTATAACACTGAAGGTAGTAGTAATACTACATAGCTGATTGTTTAGCTGAAGGTGTCCTATAACACTGAAGGTAGTAGTAGTACTACATAGCTGATTGTTTAGCTGAAGGTGTCCTATAACACTGAAGGTAGTAGTAATACTACATAGCTGATTGTTTAGCTGAAGGTGTCCTATAACACTGAAGGTTGTAGTAGTACTACATAGCTGATTGTTTAGCTGAAGGTGTCCTATAACACTGAAGGTAGTAGTAGTACTGCATAGCTGATTGTTTAGCTGAAGGTGTCCTATAACACTGAAGGTAGTAGTAATACTACATAGCTGATTGTTTAGCTGAAGGTGTCCTATAACACTGAATGTAGTAGTAATACTACATAGCTGATTGTTTAGCTGAAGGTGTCCTATAACACTGAAGGTAGTAGTACTACATAGCTGATTGTTTAGCTGAAGGTGTCCTATAACACTGAAGGTAGTAGTAGTACTACATAGCTGATTGTTTAGCTGAAGGTGTCCTATAACACTGAAGGTAGTAGTAGTACTACATAGCTGATTGTTTAGCTGAAGGTGTCCTATAACACTGAAGGTAGTAGTAGTACTACATAGCTGATTGTTTAGCTGAAGGTGTCCTATAACACTGAAGGTAGTAGTAGTACTACATAGCTGATTGTTTAGCTGAAGGTGTCCTATAACACTGAAGGTAGTAGTAGTACTACATAGCTGATTGTTTAGCTGAAGGTGTCCTATAACACTGAAGGTAGTAGTAGTACTACATAGCTGATTGTTTAGCTGAAGGTGTCCTATAACACTGAAGGTAGTAGTAGTACTACATAGCTGATTGTTTAGCTGAAGGTGTCCTATAACACTGAAGGTAGTAGTAGTACTACATAGCTGATTGTTTAGCTGAAGGTGTCCTATAACACTGAAGGTAGTAGTACTACAAAGCTGATTGTTTAGCTGAAGGTGTCCTATAACACTGAAGGTAGTAGTAGTACTACATAGCTGATTGTTTAGCTGAAGGTGTCCTATAACACTGAAGGTAGTAGTAGTACTACATAGCTGATTGTTTAGCTGAAGGTGTCCTATAACACTGAAGGTAGTAGTAGTACTACATAGCTGATTGTTTAGCTGAAGGTGTCCTATAACACTGAAGGTAGTAGTAGTACTACATAGCTGATTGTTTAGCTGAAGGTGTCCTATAACACTGAAGGTAGTAGTAATACTACATAGCTGATTGTTTAGCTGAAGGTGTCCTATAACACTGAAGGTAGTAGTAGTACTACATAGCTGATTGTTTAGCTGAAGGTGTCCTATAACACTGAAGGTAGTAGTAGTACTACATAGCTGATTGTTTAGCTGAAGGTGTCCTATAACACTGAAGGTAGTAGTAGTACTGCATAGCTGATTGTTTAGCTGAAGGTGTCCTATAACACTGAAGGTAGTAGTAGTACTACATAGCTGATTGTTTAGCTGAAGGTGTCCTATAACACTGAAGGTAGTAGTAGTACTACATAGCTGATTGTTTAGCTGAAGGTGTCCTATAACACTGAAGGTAGTAGTAGTACTGCATAGCTGATTGTTTAGCTGAAGGTGTCCTATAACACTGAAGGTAGTAGTAGTACTACATAGCTGATTGTTTAGCTGAAGGTGTCCTATAACACTGAAGGTAGTAGTAGTACTACATAGCTGATTGTTTAGCTGAAGGTGTCCTATAACACTGAAGGTAGTAGTAGTACTACATAGCTGATTGTTTAGCTGAAGGTGTCCTATAACACTGAAGTGGTAGTAGTACTACATAGCTGATTGTTTAGCTGAAGGTGTCCTATAACACTGAAGGTAGTAGTAATACTACATAGCTGATTGTTTAGCTGAAGGTGTCCTATAACACTGAAGGTAGTAGTAGTACTACATAGCTGATTGTTTAGCTGAAGGTGTCCTATAACACTGAAGGTAGTAGTACTACATAGCTGATTGTTTAGCTGAAGGTGTCCTATAACACTGAAGGTAGTAGTAGTACTACATAGCTGATTGTTTAGCTGAAGGTGTCCTATAACACTGAAGGTAGTAGTAGTACTACATAGCTGATTGTTTAGCTGAAGGTGTCCTATAACACTGAAGGTAGTAGTACTACATAGCTGATTGTTTAGCTGAAGGTGTCCTATAACACTGAAGGTAGTAGTAGTACTACATAGCTGATTGTTTAGCTGAAGGTGTCCTATAACACTGAAGGTAGTAGTAGTACTACATAGCTGATTGTTTAGCTGAAGGTGTCCTATAACACTGAAGGTAGTAGTAGTACTACATAGCTGATTGTTTAGCTGAAGGTGTCCTATAACACTGAAGGTAGTAGTAGTACTACATAGCTGATTGTTTAGCTGAAGGTGTCCTATAACACTGAAGGTAGTAGTAGTACTACATAGCTGATTGTTTAGCTGAAGGTGTCCTATAACACTGAAGGTAGTAGTAGTACTACATAGCTGATTGTTTAGCTGAAGGTGTCCTATAACACTGAAGGTAGTAGTAGTACTACATAGCTGATTGTTTAGCTGAAGGTGTCCTATAACACTGAAGGTAGTAGTAGTACTACATAGCTGATTGTTTAGCTGAAGGTGTCCTATAACACTGAAGGTAGTAGTAGTACTACATAGCTGATTGTTTAGCTGAAGGTGTCCTATAACACTGAAGGTAGTAGTAGTACTACATAGCTGATTGTTTAGCTGAAGGTGTCCTATAACACTGAAGGTAGTAGTAGTACTACATAGCTGATTGTTTAGCTGAAGGTGTCCTATAACACTGAAGTGTAGTAGTACTACATAGCTGATTGTTTAGCTGAAGGTGTCCTATAACACTGAAGGTAGTAGTAGTACTACATAGCTGATTGTTTAGCTGAAGGTGTCCTATAACACTGAAGGTAGTAGTAGTACTACATAGCTGATTGTTTAGCTGAAGGTGTCCTATAACACTGAAGGTAGTAGTAATACTACATAGCTGATTGTTTAGCTGAAGGTGTCCTATAACACTGAAGGTAGTAGTACTACAAAGCTGATTGTTTAGCTGAAGGTGTCCTATAACACTGAAGGTAGTAGTAGTACTACATAGCTGATTGTTTAGCTGAAGGTGTCCTATAACACTGAAGGTAGTAGTAGTACTACATAGCTGATTGTTTAGCTGAAGGTGTCCTATAACACTGAAGGTAGTAGTAGTACTACATAGCTGATTGTTTAGCTGAAGGTGTCCTATAACACTGAAGGTAGTAGTAGTACTACATAGCTGATTGTTTAGCTGAAGGTGTCCTATAACACTGAAGGTAGTAGTAGTACTACATAGCTGATTGTTTAGCTGAAGGTGTCCTATAACACTGAAGGTAGTAGTAGTACTACATAGCTGATTGTTTAGCTGAAGGTGTCCTATAACACTGAAGGTAGTAGTAGTACTACATAGCTGATTGTTTAGCTGAAGGTGTCCTATAACACTGAAGGTAGTAGTACTACATAGCTGATTGTTTAGCTGAAGGTGTCCTATAACACTGAAGGTAGTAGTAGTACTACATAGCTGATTGTTTAGCTGAAGGTGTCCTATAACACTGAAGGTAGTAGTAGTACTACATAGCTGATTGTTTAGCTGAAGGTGTCCTGTAACACTGAAGGTAGTAGTAATACTACATAGCTGATTGTTTAGCTGAAGGTGTCCTATAACACTGAAGGTAGTAGTAATACTACATAGCTGATTGTTTAGCTGAAGGTGTCCTATAACACTGAAGGTAGTAGTACTACAAAGCTGATTGTTTAGCTGAAGGTGTCCTATAACACTGAAGGTAGTAGTAATACTACATAGCTGATTGTTTAGCTGAAGGTGTCCTATAACACTGAAGGTAGTAGTAGTACTACATAGCTGATTGTTTAGCTGAAGGTGTCCTATAACACTGAAGGTAGTAGTAGTACTACATAGCTGATTGTTTAGCTGAAGGTGTCCTATAACACTGAAGGTAGTAGTAGTACTACATAGCTGATTGTTTAGCTGAAGGTGTCCTATAACACTGAAGGTAGTAGTAGTACTACATAGCTGATTGTTTAGCTGAAGGTGTCCTATAACACTGAAGGTAGTAGTAGTACTACATAGCTGATTGTTTAGCTGAAGGTGTCCTATAACACTGAAGGTAGTAGTAGTACTACATAGCTGATTGTTTAGCTGAAGGTGTCCTATAACACTGAAGGTAGTAGTAGTACTACATAGCTGATTGTTTAGCTGAAGGTGTCCTATAACACTGAAGGTAGTAGTAGTACTACATAGCTGATTGTTTAGCTGAAGGTGTCCTATAACACTGAAGGTAGTAGTAGTACTACATAGCTGATTGTTTAGCTGAAGGTGTCCTATAACACTGAAGGTAGTAGTAGTACTACATAGCTGATTGTTTAGCTGAAGGTGTCCTATAACACTGAAGGTAGTAGTAGTACTACATAGCTGATTGTTTAGCTGAAGGTGTCCTATAACACTGAAGGTAGTAGTACTACATAGCTGATTGTTTAGCTGAAGGTGTCCTATAACACTGAAGGTAGTAGTAGTACTACATAGCTGATTGTTTAGCTGAAGGTGTCCTATAACACTGAAGGTAGTAGTAGTAGTACATAGCTGATTGTTTAGCTGAAGGTGTCCTATAACACTGAAGGTAGTAGTAATACTACATAGCTGATTGTTTAGCTGAAGGTGTCCTATAACACTGAAGGTAGTAGTAGTACTACATAGCTGATTGTTTAGCTGAAGGTGTCCTATAACACTGAAGGTAGTAGTACTACAAAGCTGATTGTTTAGCTGAAGGTGTCCTATAACACTGAAGGTAGTAGTAATACTACATAGCTGATTGTTTAGCTGAAGGTGTCCTATAACACTGAAGGTAGTAGTAGTACTACATAGCTGATTGTTTAGCTGAAGGTGTCCTATAACACTGAAGGTAGTAGTAGTACTACATAGCTGATTGTTTAGCTGAAGGTGTCCTATAACACTGAAGGTAGTAGTAGTACTACATAGCTGATTGTTTAGCTGAAGGTGTCCTATAACACTGAAGGTAGTAGTAGTACTACATAGCTGATTGTTTAGCTGAAGGTGTCCTATAACACTGAAGGTAGTAGTAGTACTACATAGCTGATTGTTTAGCTGAAGGTGTCCTATAACACTGAAGGTAGTAGTAGTAGTACTACATAGCTGATTGTTTAGCTGAAGGTGTCCTATAACACTGAAGGTAGTAGTAGTACTACATAGCTGATTGTTTAGCTGAAGGTGTCCTATAACACTGAAGGTAGTAGTAGTACTACATAGCTGATTGTTTAGCTGAAGGTGTCCTATAACACTGAAGGTAGTAGTAGTACTACATAGCTGATTGTTTAGCTGAAGGTGTCCTATAACACTGAAGGTAGTAGTAGTACTACATAGCTGATTGTTTAGCTGAAGGTGTCCTATAACACTGAAGGTAGTAGTAGTACTACATAGCTGATTGTTTAGCTGAAGGTGTCCTATAACACTGAAGGTAGTAGTAGTACTACATAGCTGATTGTTTAGCTGAAGGTGTCCTATAACACTGAAGGTAGTAGTAGTACTACATAGCTGATTGTTTAGCTGAAGGTGTCCTATAACACTGAAGGTAGTAGTACTACATAGCTGATTGTTTAGCTGAAGGTGTCCTATAACACTGAAGGTAGTAGTACTACATAGCTGATTGTTTAGCTGAAGGTGTCCTATAACACTGAAGGTAGTAGTAATACTACATAGCTGATTGTTTAGCTGAAGGTGTCCTATAACACTGAAGGTAGTAGTAGTACTACATAGCTGATTGTTTAGCTGAAGGTGTCCTATAACACTGAAGGTAGTAGTAGTACTACATAGCTGATTGTTTAGCTGAAGGTGTCCTATAACACTGAAGGTAGTAGTAGTACTACATAGCTGATTGTTTAGCTGAAGGTGTCCTGTAACACTGAAGGTAGTAGTAGTACTACATAGCTGATTGTTTAGCTGAAGGTGTCCTATAACACTGAAGGTAGTAGTAATACTACATAGCTGATTGTTTAGCTGAAGGTGTCCTATAACACTGAAGGTAGTAGTACTACAAAGCTGATTGTTTAGCTGAAGGTGTCCTATAACACTGAAGGTAGTAGTAGTACTACATAGCTGATTGTTTAGCTGAAGGTGTCCTATAACACTGAAGGTAGTAGTAGTACTACATAGCTGATTGTTTAGCTGAAGGTGTCCTATAACACTGAAGGTAGTAGTAGTACTACAAAGCTGATTGTTTAGCTGAAGGTGTCCTATAACACTGAAGGTAGTAGTAGTACTACATAGCTGATTGTTTAGCTGAAGGTGTCCTATAACACTGAAGGTAGTAGTAATACTACATAGCTGATTGTTTAGCTGAAGGTGTCCTATAACACTGAAGGTAGTAGTAGTACTACATAGCTGATTGTTTAGCTGAAGGTGTCCTATAACACTGAAGGTAGTAGTAATACTACATAGCTGATTGTTTAGCTGAAGGTGTCCTATAACACTGAAGGTAGTAGTAGTACTACATAGCTGATTGTTTAGCTGAAGGTGTCCTATAACACTGAAGGTAGTAGTAGTACTACATAGCTGATTGTTTAGCTGAAGGTGTCCTATAACACTGAAGGTAGTAGTAATACTACATAGCTGATTGTTTAGCTGAAGGTGTCCTATAACACTGAAGGTAGTAGTAATACTGCATAGCTGATTGTTTAGCTGAAGGTGTCCTATAACACTGAAGGTAGTAGTAGTACTACATAGCTGATTGTTTAGCTGAAGGTGTCCTATAACACTGAAGGTAGTAGTAGTACTACATAGCTGATTGTTTAGCTGAAGGTGTCCTATAACACTGAAGGTAGTAGTAGTACTACATAGCTGATTGTTTAGCTGAAGGTGTCCTATAACACTGAAGGGTAGTAGTACTACATAGCTGATTGTTTAGCTGAAGGTGTCCTATAACACTGAAGGTAGTAGTAATACTACATAGCTGATTGTTTAGCTGAAGGTGTCCTATAACACTGAAGGTAGTAGTAGTACTACATAGCTGATTGTTTAGCTGAAGGTGTCCTATAACACTGAAGGTAGTAGTACTACATAGCTGATTGTTTAGCTGAAGGTGTCCTATAACACTGAAGGTAGTAGTAATACTACATAGCTGATTGTTTAGCTGAAGGTGTCCTATAACACTGAAGGTAGTAGTAGTACTACATAGCTGATTGTTTAGCTGAAGGTGTCCTATAACACTGAAGAGTAGTAGTACTACATAGCTGATTGTTTAGCTGAAGGTGTCCTATAACACTGAAGGTAGTAGTAGTACTACATAGCTGATTGTTTAGCTGAAGGTGTCCTATAACACTGAAGGTAGTAGTAGTACTACATAGCTGATTGTTTAGCTGAAGGTGTCCTATAACACTGAAGGTAGTAGTAGTACTACATAGCTGATTGTTTAGCTGAAGGTGTCCTATAACACTGAAGGTAGTAGTAGTACTACATAGCTGATTGTTTAGCTGAAGGTGTCCTATAACACTGAAGGTAGTAGTAGTACTACATAGCTGATTGTTTAGCTGAAGGTGTCCTATAACACTGAAGGTAGTAGTAGTACTACATAGCTGATTGTTTAGCTGAAGGTGTCCTATAACACTGAAGGTAGTAGTAGTACTACATAGCTGATTGTTTAGCTGAAGGTGTCCTATAACACTGAAGGTAGTAGTAGTACTACATAGCTGATTGTTTAGCTGAAGGTGTCCTATAACACTGAAGGTAGTAGTACTACATAGCTGATTGTTTAGCTGAAGGTGTCCTATAACACTGAAGGTAGTAGTAGTACTACATAGCTGATTGTTTAGCTGAAGGTGTCCTATAACACTGAAGGTAGTAGTAGTACTACATAGCTGATTGTTTAGCTGAAGGTGTCCTGTAACACTGAAGGTAGTAGTACTACTACATAGCTGATTGTTTAGCTGAAGGTGTCCTATAACACTGAAGGTAGTAGTAATACTACATAGCTGATTGTTTAGCTAATGTTGTCCTATAACACTGAAGGTAGTAGTAGTACTACAAAGCTGATTGTTTAGCTGAAGGTGTCCTATAACACTGAAGGTAGTAGTAATACTACATAGCTGATTGTTTAGCTGAAGGTGTCCTATAACACTGAAGGTAGTAGTAGTACTACATAGCTGATTGTTTAGCTGAAGGTGTCCTATAACACTGAAGGTAGTAGTACTACATAGCTGATTGTTTAGCTGAAGGTGTCCTATAACACTGAAGGTAGTAGTAATACTACATAGCTGATTGTTTAGCTGAAGGTGTCCTATAACACTGAAGGTAGTAGTAATACTACATAGCTGATTGTTTAGCTGAAGGTGTCCTATAACACTGAAGGTAGTAGTAGTACTACATAGCTGATTGTTTAGCTGAAGGTGTCCTATAACACTGAAGGTAGTAGTAGTACTACATAGCTGATTGTTTAGCTGAAGGTGTCCTATAACACTGAAGGTAGTAGTAGTACTACATAGCTGATTGTTTAGCTGAAGGTGTCCTATAACACTGAAGGTAGTAGTAGTACTACATAGCTGATTGTTTAGCTGAAGGTGTCCTATAACACTGAAGGTAGTAGTAGTACTACATAGCTGATTGTTTAGCTGAAGGTGTCCTATAACACTGAAGGTAGTAGTAGTACTACATAGCTGATTGTTTAGCTGAAGGTGTCCTATAACACTGAAGGCAGTAGTAGTACTACATAGCTGATTGTTTAGCTGAAGGTGTCCTATAACACTGAAGGTAGTAGTAATACTACATAGCTGATTGTTTAGCTGAAGGTGTCCTATAACACTGAAGGTAGTAGTACTACAAAGCTGATTGTTTAGCTGAAGGTGTCCTATAACACTGAAGGTAGTAGTAGTACTACATAGCTGATTGTTTAGCTGAAGGTGTCCTATAACACTGAAGGTAGTAGTAGTACTACATAGCTGATTGTTTAGCTGAAGGTGTCCTATAACACTGAAGGTAGTAGTAGTACTACAAAGCTGATTGTTTAGCTGAAGGTGTCCTATAACACTGAAGGTAGTAGTAGTACTACATAGCTGATTGTTTAGCTGAAGGTGTCCTATAACACTGAAGGTAGTAGTACTACAAAGCTGATTGTTTAGCTGAAGGTGTCCTATAACACTGAAGGGTAGTAGTACTACATAGCTGATTGTTTAGCTGAAGGTGTCCTATAACACTGAAGGTAGTAGTACTACATAGCTGATTGTTTAGCTGAAGGTGTCCTATAACACTGAAGGTAGTAGTAGTACTACATAGCTGATTGTTTAGCTGAAGGTGTCCTATAACACTGAAGGTAGTAGTAGTACTACATAGCTGATTGTTTAGCTGAAGGTGTCCTATAACACTGAAGGTAGTAGTACTACATAGCTGATTGTTTAGCTGAAGGTGTCCTATAACACTGAAGGTAGTAGTAGTACTACATAGCTGATTGTTTAGCTGAAGGTGTCCTATAACACTGAAGGTAGTAGTACTACATAGCTGATTGTTTAGCTGAAGGTGTCCTATAACACTGAAGGTAGTAGTAGTACTACATAGCTGATTGTTTAGCTGAAGGTGTCCTATAACACTGAAGGTAGTAGTAATACTACATAGCTGATTGTTTAGCTGAAGGTGTCCTATAACACTGAAGGTAGTAGTACTACATAGCTGATTGTTTAGCTGAAGGTGTCCTATAACACTGAAGGTAGTAGTAGTACTACATAGCTGATTGTTTAGCTGAAGGTGTCCTATAACACTGAAGGTAGTAGTAGTACTACATAGCTGATTGTTTAGCTGAAGGTGTCCTATAACACTGAAGGTAGTAGTAGTACTACATAGCTGATTGTTTAGCTGAAGGTGTCCTATAACACTGAAGGTAGTAGTAGTACTACATAGCTGATTGTTTAGCTGAAGGTGTCCTATAACACTGAAGGTAGTAGTAGTACTACATAGCTGATTGTTTAGCTGAAGGTGTCCTATAACACTGAAGGTAGTAGTAGTACTACATAGCTGATTGTTTAGCTGAAGGTGTCCTATAACACTGAAGGTAGTAGTAGTACTACATAGCTGATTGTTTAGCTGAAGGTGTCCTATAACACTGAAGGTAGTAGTAGTACTACATAGCTGATTGTTTAGCTGAAGGTGTCCTATAACACTGAAGGTAGTAGTAGTACTACATAGCTGATTGTTTAGCTGAAGGTGTCCTATAACACTGAAGGTAGTAGTAGTACTACATAGCTGATTGTTTAGCTGAAGGTGTCCTATAACACTGAAGGTAGTAGTACTACATAGCTGATTGTTTAGCTGAAGGTGTCCTATAACACTGAATGTAGTAGTACTACATAGCTGATTGTTTAGCTGAAGGTGTCCTATAACACTGAAGGTAGTAGTAGTAGTACATAGCTGATTGTTTAGCTGAAGGTGTCCTGTAACACTGAAGGTAGTAGTAGTACTACATAGCTGATTGTTTAGCTGAAGGTGTCCTATAACACTGAAGGTAGTAGTAGTACTACATAGCTGATTGTTTAGCTGAAGGTGTCCTATAACACTGAAGGTAGTAGTACTACAAAGCTGATTGTTTAGCTGAAGGTGTCCTATAACACTGAAGGTAGTAGTAATACTACATAGCTGATTGTTTAGCTGAAGGTGTCCTATAACACTGAAGGTAGTAGTAGTACTACATAGCTGATTGTTTAGCTGAAGGTGTCCTATAACACTGAAGGTAGTAGTAGTACTACATAGCTGATTGTTTAGCTGAAGGTGTCCTATAACACTGAAGGTAGTAGTAGTACTACATAGCTGATTGTTTAGCTGAAGGTGTCCTATAACACTGAAGGTAGTAGTAGTACTACATAGCTGATTGTTTAGCTGAAGGTGTCCTATAACACTGAAGGTAGTAGTAGTACTACATAGCTGATTGTTTAGCTGAAGGTGTCCTATAACACTGAAGGTGTAGTAGTAGTACTACATAGCTGATTGTTTAGCTGAAGGTGTCCTATAACACTGAAGGTAGTAGTAGTACTACATAGCTGATTGTTTAGCTGAAGGTGTCCTATAACACTGAAGGTAGTAGTAGTACTACATAGCTGATTGTTTAGCTGAAGGTGTCCTATAACACTGAAGGTAGTAGTAGTACTACATAGCTGATTGTTTAGCTGAAGGTGTCCTATAACACTGAAGGTAGTAGTAGTACTACATAGCTGATTGTTTAGCTGAAGGTGTCCTATAACACTGAAGGTAGTAGTAGTACTACATAGCTGATTGTTTAGCTGAAGGTGTCCTATAACACTGAAGGTAGTAGTAGTACTACATAGCTGATTGTTTAGCTGAAGGTGTCCTATAACACTGAAGGTAGTAGTAGTACTACATAGCTGATTGTTTAGCTGAAGGTGTCCTATAACACTGAAGGTAGTAGTACTACATAGCTGATTGTTTAGCTGAAGGTGTCCTATAACACTGAAGGTAGTAGTACTACATAGCTGATTGTTTAGCTGAAGGTGTCCTATAACACTGAAGGTAGTAGTAATACTACATAGCTGATTGTTTAGCTGAAGGTGTCCTATAACACTGAAGGTAGTAGTAGTACTACATAGCTGATTGTTTAGCTGAAGGTGTCCTATAACACTGAAGGTAGTAGTAGTACTACATAGCTGATTGTTTAGCTGAAGGTGTCCTATAACACTGAAGGTAGTAGTAATACTACATAGCTGATTGTTTAGCTGAAGGTGTCCTATAACACTGAAGGGTAGTAGTACTACAAAGCTGATTGTTTAGCTGAAGGTGTCCTATAACACTGAAGGTAGTAGTAGTACTACATAGCTGATTGTTTAGCTGAAGGTGTCCTATAACACTGAAGGTAGTAGTAGTACTACATAGCTGATTGTTTAGCTGAAGGTGTCCTATAACACTGAAGGTAGTAGTAGTACTACAAAGCTGATTGTTTAGCTGAAGGTGTCCTATAACACTGAAGGCAGTAGTAGTACTACATAGCTGATTGTTTAGCTGAAGGTGTCCTATAACACTGAAGGTAGTAGTAATACTACATAGCTGATTGTTTAGCTGAAGGTGTCCTATAACACTGAAGGTAGTAGTAGTACTACATAGCTGATTGTTTAGCTGAAGGTGTCCTATAACACTGAAGGTAGTAGTAGTACTACATAGCTGATTGTTTAGCTGAAGGTGTCCTATAACACTGAAGGTAGTAGTAGTACTACATAGCTGATTGTTTAGCTGAAGGTGTCATATAACACTGAAGGTAGTAGTAGTACTACATAGCTGATTGTTTAGCTGAAGGTGTCCTATAACACTGAAGGTAGTAGTAGTACTACATAGCTGATTGTTTAGCTGAAGGTGTCCTATAACACTGAAGGTAGTAGTAGTACTACATAGCTGATTGTTTAGCTGAAGGTGTCCTATAACACTGAAGGTAGTAGTAGTACTACATAGCTGATTGTTTAGCTGAAGGTGTCCTATAACACTGAAGGTAGTAGTAGTACTACATAGCTGATTGTTTAGCTGAAGGTGTCCTATAACACTGAAGGTAGTAGTAGTACTACATAGCTGATTGTTTAGCTGAAGGTGTCCTATAACACTGAAGGTAGTAGTAGTACTACATAGCTGATTGTTTAGCTGAAGGTGTCCTATAACACTGAAGGTAGTAGTAGTACTACATAGCTGATTGTTTAGCTGAAGGTGTCCTATAACACTGAAGGGTAGTAGTACTACATAGCTGATTGTTTAGCTGAAGGTGTCCTATAACACTGAAGTGTAGTAGTACTACATAGCTGATTGTTTAGCTGAAGGTGTCCTATAACACTGAAGGTAGTAGTTGTACTACATAGCTGATTGTTTAGCTGAAGGTGTCCTATAACACTGAAGGTAGTAGTAGTACTACATAGCTGATTGTTTAGCTGAAGGTGTCCTATAACACTGAAGGTAGTAGTAGTACTACATAGCTGATTGTTTAGCTGAAGGTGTCGTATAACACATAAGGTAGTAGTAGTACTACATAGCTGATTGTTTAGCTGAAGGTGTCCTATAACACTGAAGGTAGTAGTAGTACTACATAGCTGATTGTTTAGCTGAAGGTGTCCTATAACACTGAAGGTAGTAGTAGTACTACATAGCTGATTGTTTAGCTGAAGGTGTCCTATAACACTGAAGGTAGTAGTAGTACTACATAGCTGATTGTTTAGCTGAAGGTGTCCTATAACACTGATGTAGTAGTACTGCATAGCTGATTGTTTAGCTGAAGGTGTCCTATAACACTGAAGGTAGTAGTAGTAGTACTTAGCTGATTGTTTAGCTGAAGGTGTCCTGTAACACTGAAGGTAGTAGTACTACTACATAGCTGATTGTTTAGCTGAAGGTGTCCTATAACACTGAAGGTAGTAGTAATACTACATAGCTGATTGTTTAGCTGAAGGTGTCCTATAACACTGAAGGTAGTAGTACTACAAAGCTGATTGTTTAGCTGAAGGTGTCCTATAACACTGAAGGTAGTAGTAGTACTACATAGCTGATTGTTTAGCTGAAGGTGTCCTATAACACTGAAGGTAGTAGTAGTACTACATAGCTGATTGTTTAGCTGAAGGTGTCCTATAACACTGAAGGTAGTAGTAGTACTACATAGCTGATTGTTTAGCTGAAGTTGTCCTATAACACTGAAGGTAGTAGTAGTACTACATAGCTGATTGTTTAGCTGAAGGTGTCCTATAACACTGAAGGTAGTAGTTACTACATAGCTGATTGTTTAGCTGAAGGTGTCCTATAACACTGAATGTAGTAGTACTACATAGCTGATTGTTTAGCTGAAGGTGTCCTATAACACTGAAGGTAGTAGTAGTACTACATAGCTGATTGTTTAGCTGAAGGTGTCCTATAACACTGAAGGTAGTAGTAGTACTACATAGCTGATTGTTTAGCTGAAGGTGTCCTATAACACTGAAGGTAGTAGTAGTACTACATAGCTGATTGTTTAGCTGAAGGTGTCGTATAACACAGAAGGTAGTAGTAGTACTACATAGCTGATTGTTTAGCTGAAGGTGTCCTATAACACTGAAGGTAGTAGTAGTACTACATAGCTGATTGTTTAGCTGAAGGTGTCCTATAACACTGAAGGTAGTAGTAGTACTACATAGCTGATTGTTTAGCTGAAGGTGTCCTATAACACTGAAGGTAGTAGTACTACATAGCTGATTGTTTAGCTGAAGGTGTCCTATAACACTGATGTAGTAGTACTGCATAGCTGATTGTTTAGCTGAAGGTGTCCTATAACACTGAAAGTAGTAGTAGTAGTACTTAGCTGATTGTTTAGCTGAAGGTGTCCTGTAACACTGAAGGTAGTAGTACTACTACATAGATGATTGTTTAGCTGAAGGTGTCCTATAACACTGAAGGTAGTAGTAATACTACATAGCTGATTGTTTAGCTGAAGGTGTCCTATAACACTGAAGGTAGTAGTACTACAAAGCTGATTGTTTAGCTGAAGGTGTCCTATAACACTGAAGGTAGTAGTAGTACTACATAGCTGATTGTTTAGCTGAAGGTGTCCTATAACACTGAAGGTAGTAGTAGTACTACATAGCTGATTGTTTAGCTGAAGGTGTCCTATAACACTGAAGGTAGTAGTACTACATAGCTGATTGTTTAGCTGAAGGTGTCCTATAACACTGAAGGTAGTAGTAATACTACATAGCTGATTGTTTAGCTGAAGGTGTCCTATAACACTGAAGGTAGTAGTAATACTACATAGCTGATTGTTTAGCTGAAGGTGTCCTATAACACTGAAGGTAGTAGTAGTACTACATAGCTGATTGTTTAGCTGAAGGTGTCCTATAACACTGAAGGTAGTAGTAGTACTACATAGCTGATTGTTTAGCTGAAGGTGTCCTATAACACTGAAGGTAGTAGTAGTACTACATAGCTGATTGTTTAGCTGAAGGTGTCCTATAACACTGAAGGTAGTAGTAATACTACATAGCTGATTGTTTAGCTGAAGGTGTCCTATAACACTGAAGGTAGTAGTAGTACTACATAGCTGATTGTTTAGCTGAAGGTGTCCTATAACACTGAAGGTAGTAGTAGTACTACATAGCTGATTGTTTAGCTGAAGGTGTCCTATAACACTGAAGGTAGTAGTAGTACTACATAGCTGATTGTTTAGCTGAAGGTGTCCTATAACACTGAAGGTAGTAGTAGTACTACATAGCTGATTGTTTAGCTGAAGGTGTCCTATAACACTGAAGGTAGTAGTACTACAAAGCTGATTGTTTAGCTGAAGGTGTCCTATAACACTGAAGGTAGTAGTAATACTACATAGCTGATAGTTTAGCTGAAGGTGTCCTATAACACTGAAGGTAGTAGTAGTACTACATAGCTGATTGTTTAGCTGAAGGTGTCCTATAACACTGAAGGTAGTAGTAGTACTACAAAGCTGATTGTTTAGCTGAAGGTGTCCTATAACACTGAAGGTAGTAGTAGTACTACATAGCTGATTGTTTAGCTGAAGGTGTCCTATAACACTGAAGGTAGTAGATACTACAAAGCTGATTGTTTAGCTGAAGGTGTCCTATAACACTGAAGGTAGTAGTACTACATAGCTGATTGTTTAGCTGAAGGTGTCCTATAACACTGAAGGTAGTAGTAGTACTACATAGCTGATTGTTTAGCTGAAGGTGTCCTATAACACTGAAGGTAGTAGTAGTACTACATAGCTGATTGTTTAGCTGAAGGTGTCCTATAACACTGAAGGTAGTAGTAGTACTACATAGCTGATTGTTTAGCTGAAGGTGTCCTATAACACTGAAGGTAGTAGTAGTACTACATAGCTGATTGTTTAGCTGAAGGTGTCCTATAACACTGAAGGTAGTAGTAGTACTACATAGCTGATTGTTTAGCTGAAGGTGTCCTATAACACTGAAGGTAGTAGTAGTACTACATAGCTGATTGTTTAGCTGAAGGTGTCCTATAACACTGAAGGTAGTAGTAGTACTACATAGCTGATTGTTTAGCTGAAGGTGTCCTATAACACTGAAGGTAGTAGTAGTACTACATAGCTGATTGTTTAGCTGAAGGTGTCCTATAACACTGAAGGTAGTAGTAATACTACATAGCTGATTGTTTAGCTGAAGGTGTCCTATAACACTGAAGGTAGTAGTAGTACTACATAGCTGATTGTTTAGCTGAAGGTGTCCTATAACACTGAAGGTAGTAGTACTACATAGCTGATTGTTTAGCTGAAGGTGTCCTATAACACTGAAGGTAGTAGTACTACAAAGCTGATTGTTTAGCTGAAGGTGTCCTATTAACTGAATATAGTAGTACTACAAAGCTGATTTTTTAGCTGAAGGTGTCCTATAACACTGAAAGTAGTAGTACTACATAGCTGATTGTTTAGCTGAAGGTGTCCTATAACACTGAAGGTAGTAGTAGTAGTACTTAGCTGATTGTTTAGCTGAAGGTGTCCTGTAACACTGAAGGTAGTAGTACTACTACATAGCTGATTTTTTAGCTAAAGGTGTCCTATAACAGAGAAGGTAGTAGTATACTACAAAGCTGATTGTTTAGCTGAAGGTGTCCTATAACACTGAAGGTAGTAGTAGTACTACATAGCTGATTGTTTAGCTGAAGGTGTCCTATAACACTGAAGGTAGTAGTAGTACTACATAGCTGATTGTTTAGCTGAAGGTGTCCTATAACACTGAAGGTAGTAGTAGTACTACAAAGCTGATTGTTTAGCTGAAGGTGTCCTATAACACTGAAGGTAGTAGTAGTACTACATAGCTGATTGTTTAGCTGAAGGTGTCCTATAACACTGAAGGTAGTAGTAGTACTACATAGCTGATTGTTTAGCTGAAGGTGTCCTATAACACTGAAGGTAGTAGTAGTACTACATAGCTGATTGTTTAGCTGAAGGTGTCCTATAACACTGAAGGTAGTAGTAGTACTACATAGCTGATTGTTTAGCTGAAGGTGTCCTATAACACTGAAGGTAGTAGTACTACATAGCTGATTGTTTAGCTGAAGGTGTCCTATAACACTGAAGGTAGTAGTAGTACTACATAGCTGATTGTTTAGCTGAAGGTGTCCTATAACACTGAAGGTAGTAGTAGTACTACATAGCTGATTGTTTAGCTGAAGGTGTCCTATAACACTGAAGGTAGTAGTAGTACTACATAGCTGATTGTTTAGCTGAAGGTGTCCTATAACACTGAAGGTAGTAGTAGTACTACATAGCTGATTGTTTAGCTGAAGGTGTCGTATAACACATAAGGTAGTAGTAGTACTACATAGCTGATTGTTTAGCTGAAGGTGTCCTATAACACTGAAGGTAGTAGTAGTACTACATAGCTGATTGTTTAGCTGAAGGTGTCCTATAACACTGAAGGTAGTAGTAGTACTACATAGCTGATTGTTTAGCTGAAGGTGTCCTATAACACTGAAGTGTAGTAGTACTACATAGCTGATTGTTTAGCTGAAGGTGTCCTATAACACTGAATGTAGTAGTACTACATAGCTGATTGTTTAGCTGAAGGTGTCCTATAACACTGAAGGTAGTAGTAGTACTACATAGCTGATTGTTTAGCTGAAGGTGTCCTGTAACACTGAAGGTAGTAGTACTACTACATAGCTGATTGTTTAGCTGAAGGTGTCCTATAACACTGAAGGTAGTAGTAGTACTACATAGCTGATTGTTTAGCTGAAGGTGTCCTATAACACTGAAGGTAGTAGTAAACTACAAAGCTGATTGTTTAGCTGAAGGTGTCCTATAACACTGAAGGTAGTAGTAGTACTACATAGCTGATTGTTTAGCTGAAGGTGTCCTATAACACTGAAGGTAGTAGTAGTACTACATAGCTGATTGTTTAGCTGAAGGTGTCCTATAACACTGAAGGTAGTAGTAGTACTACATAGCTGATTGTTTAGCTGAAGGTGTCCTATAACACTGAAGGTAGTAGTAGTACTACATAGCTGATTGTTTAGCTGAAGGTGTCCTATAACACTGAAGGTAGTAGTACTACATAGCTGATTGTTTAGCTGAAGGTGTCCTATAACACTGAGTAGTAGTAGTACTACATAGCTGATTGTTTAGCTGAAGGTGTCCTATAACACTGAAGGTAGTAGTAGTACTACATAGCTGATTGTTTAGCTGAAGGTGTCCTATAACACTGAAGGTAGTAGTAGTACTACATAGCTGATTGTTTAGCTGAAGGTGTCCTATAACACTGAAGGTAGTAGTAGTACTACATAGCTGATTGTTTAGCTGAAGGTGTCCTATAACACTGAAGGTAGTAGTAGTACTACATAGCTGATTGTTTAGCTGAAGGTGTCCTATAACACTGAAGGTAGTAGTAGTACTACATAGCTGATTGTTTAGCTGAAGGTGTCCTATAACACTGAAGGTAGTAGTAGTACTACATAGCTGATTGTTTAGCTGAAGGTGTCCTATAACACTGAAGGTAGTAGTACTACATAGCTGATTGTTTAGCTGAAGGTGTCCTATAACACTGAAGGTAGTAGTACTACATAGCTGATTGTTTAGCTGAAGGTGTCCTATAACACTGAAAGTAGTAGTAGTACTACATAGCTGATTGTTTAGCTGAAGGTGTCCTATAACACTGAAGGTAGTAGTACTACTACATAGCTGAATGTTTAGCTGAAGGTGTCCTATAACACTGAAGGTAGTAGTAATACTACATAGCTGATTGTTTAGCTGAAGGTGTCCTATAACACTGAAGGTAGTAGTATACTACAAAGCTGATTGTTTAGCTGAAGGTGTCCTATAACACTGAAGGTAGTAGTAGTACTACATAGCTGATTGTTTAGCTGAAGGTGTCCTATAACACTGAAGGTAGTAGTAGTACTACATAGCTGATTGTTTAGCTGAAGGTGTCCTATAACACTGAAGTAGTAGTAGTAATACTACATAGCTGATTGTTTAGCTGAAGGTGTCCTATAACACTGAAGGTAGTAGTAGTACTACATAGCTGATTGTTTAGCTGAAGGTGTCCTATAACACTGAAGGTAGTAGTAGTACTACATAGCTGATTGTTTAGCTGAAGGTGTCCTATAACACTGAAGGTAGTAGTAGTACTACATAGCTGATTGTTTAGCTGAAGGTGTCCTATAACACTGAAGGTAGTAGTAGTACTACATAGCTGATTGTTTAGCTGAAGGTGTCCTATAACACTGAAGGTAGTAGTAGTACTACATAGCTGATTGTTTAGCTGAAGGTGTCCTATAACACTGAAGGTAGTAGTACTACAAAGCTGATTGTTTAGCTGAAGGTGTCCTATAACACTGAAGGTAGTAGTAATACTACATAGCTGATTGTTTAGCTGAAGGTGTCCTATAACACTGAAGGTAGTAGTAGTACTACATAGCTGATTGTTTAGCTGAAGGTGTCCTATAACACTGAAGGTAGTAGTAGTACTACAAAGCTGATTGTTTAGCTGAAGGTGTCCTATAACACTGAAGGTAGTAGTAGTACTACATAGCTGATTGTTTAGCTGAAGGTGTCCTATAACACTGAAGGTAGTAGTACTACAAAGCTGATTGTTTAGCTGAAGGTGTCCTATAACACTGAAGGTAGTAGTACTACATAGCTGATTGTTTAGCTGAAGGTGTCCTATAACACTGAAGGTAGTAGTAATACTACATAGCTGATTGTTTAGCTGAAGGTGTCCTATAACACTGAAGGTAGTAGTAGTACTACATAGCTGATTGCTTAGCTGAAGGTGTCCTATAACACTGAAGGTAGTAGTAGTACTACATAGCTGATTGTTTAGCTGAAGGTGTCCTATAACACTGAAGGTAGTAGTAGTACTACATAGCTGATTGTTTAGCTGAAGGTGTCCTATAACACTGAAGGTAGTAGTAGTACTACATAGCTGATTGTTTAGCTGAAGGTGTCCTATAACACTGAAGGTAGTAGTAATACTACATAGCTGATTGTTTAGCTGAAGGTGTCCTATAACACTGAAGGTAGTAGTAGTACTACATAGCTGATTGTTTAGCTGAAGGTGTCCTATAACACTGAAGGTAGTAGTAGTACTACATAGCTGATTGTTTAGCTGAAGGTGTCCTATAACACTGAAGGTAGTAGTAGTACTACATAGCTGATTGTTTAGCTGAAGGTGTCCTATAACACTGAAGGTAGTAGTAGTACTACATAGCTGATTGTTTAGCTGAAGGTGTCCTATAACACTGAAGGTAGTAGTACTGCATAGCTGATTGTTTAGCTGAAGGTGTCCTATAACACTGAAGGTAGTAGTACTACAAAGCTGATTGTTTAGCTGAAGGTGTCCTATTAACTGAATATAGTAGTACTACAAAGCTGATTTTTTAGCTGAAGGTGTCCTATACCACTGAAAGTAGTAGTACTACATAGCTGATTGTTTAGCTGAAGGTGTCCTATAACACTGAAGGTAGTAGTAGTACTACATAGCTGATTGCTTAGCTGAAGGTGTCCTATAACACTGAAGGTAGTAGTAATACTGCATAGCTGATTGTTTAGCTGAAGGTGTCCTATAACAGTGAAGGTAGTAGTATAACAAAGCTGATTGTTTAGCTGAAGGTGTCCTATAACACTGAAGGTAGTAGTAATACTACATAGCTGATTGTTTAGCTGAAGGTGTCCTATAACACTGAAGGTAGTAGTAGTACTACATAGCTGATTGTTTAGCTGAAGGTGTCCTATAACACTGAAGGTAGTAGTAGTACTACAAAGCTGATTGTTTAGCTGAAGGTGTCCTATAACACTGAAGGTAGTAGTAATACTACATAGCTGATTGTTTAGCTGAAGGTGTCCTATAACACTGAAGGTAGTAGTACTACATAGCTGATTGTTTAGCTGAAGGTGTCCTATAACACTGAAGGTAGTAGTAGTAGTACTACATAGCTGATTGTTTAGCTGAAGGTGTCCTATAACACTGAAGGTAGTAGTAGTACTACATAGCTGATTGTTTAGCTGAAGGTGTCCTATAACACTGAAGGTAGTAGTAATACTACATAGCTGATTGTTTAGCTGAAGGTGTCCTATAACACTGAAGGTAGTAGTAGTACTACATAGCTGATTGTTTAGCTGAAGGTGTCCTATAACACTGAAGGTAGTAGTAGTACTACATAGCTGATTGTTTAGCTGAAGGTGTCCTATAACACTGAAGGTAGTAGTAGTACTACATAGCTGATTGTTTAGCTGAAGGTGTCCTATAACACTGAAGGTAGTAGTAGTACTACATAGCTGATTGTTTAGCTGAAGGTGTCCTATAACACTGAAGGTAGTAGTACTACAAAGCTGATTGTTTAGCTGAAGGTGTCCTATAACACTGAATGTAGTAGTACTACAAAGCTGATTGTTTAGCTGAAGGTGTCCTATAACACTGAAAGTAGTAGTAGTACTACATAGCTGATTGTTTAGCTGAAGGTGTCCTATAACACTGAAGGTAGTAGTAATACTACATAGCTGAATGTTTAGCTGAAGGTGTCCTATAACACTGAAGGTAGTAGTAATACTACATAGCTGATTGTTTAGCTGAAGGTGTCCTATAACACTGAAGGTAGTAGTACTACATAGCTGATTGTTTAGCTGAAGGTGTCCTATAACACTGAAGGTAGTAGTACTACATAGCTGATTGTTTAGCTGAAGGTGTCCTATAACACTGAAGGTAGTAGTAATACTACATAGCTGATTGTTTAGCTGAAGGTGTCCTATAACACTGAAGGTAGTAGTAGTACTACATAGCTGATTGTTTAGCTGAAGGTGTCCTATAACACTGAAGGTAGTAGTAGTACTACATAGCTGATTGTTTAGCTGAAGGTGTCCTATAACACTGAAGGTAGTAGTAATACTACATAGCTGATTGTTTAGCTGAAGGTGTCCTATAACACTGAAGGTAGTAGTACTACATAGCTGATTGTTTAGCTGAAGGTGTCCTATAACACTGAAGGTAGTAGTACTACATAGCTGATTGTTTAGCTGAAGGTGTCCTATAACACTGAAGGTAGTAGTAATACTACATAGCTGATTGTTTAGCTGAAGGTGTCCTATAACACTGAAGGTAGTAGTAGTACTACATAGCTGATTGTTTAGCTGAAGGTGTCCTATAACACTGAAGGTAGTAGTAGTACTACATAGCTGATTGTTTAGCTGAAGGTGTCCTATAACACTGAAGGTAGTAGTAGTACTACATAGCTGATTGTTTAGCTGAAGGTGTCCTGTAACACTGAAGGTAGTAGTACTACATAGCTGATTGTTTAGCTGAAGGTGTCCTATAACACTGAAGGTAGTAGTAGTACTACATAGCTGATTGTTTAGCTGAAGGTGTCCTATAACACTGAAGGTAGTAGATACTACAAAGCTGATTGTTTAGCTGAAGGTGTCCTATAACACTGAAGTTAGTAGTACTACATAGCTGATTGTTTAGCTGAAGGTGTCCTATAACACTGAAGTAGTAGTAGTACTACATAGCTGATTGTTTAGCTGAAGGTGTCCTATAACACTGAAGGTAGTAGTAATACTACATAGCTGATTGTTTAGCTGAAGGTGTCCTATAACACTGAAGGTAGTAGTAGTACTACATAGCTGATTGTTTAGCTGAAGGTGTCCTATAACACTGAAGAGTAGTAGTAGTACTACATAGCTGATTGTTTAGCTGAAGGTGTCCTATAACACTGAAGGTAGTAGTATACTACATAGCTGATTGTTTAGCTGAAGGTGTCCTATAACACTGAAGGTAGTAGTAATACTACATAGCTGATTGTTTAGCTGAAGGTGTCCTATAACACTGAAGGTAGTAGTAGTACTACATAGCTGATTGTTTAGCTGAAGGTGTCCTATAACACTGAAGGTAGTAGATACTACATAGCTGATTGTTTAGCTGAAGGTGTCCTATAACACTGAAGGTAGTAGTAATACTACATAGCTGATTGTTTAGCTGAAGGTGTCCTATAACACTGAAGGTAGTAGTAGTACTACATAGCTGATTGTTTAGCTGAAGGTGTCCTATAACACTGAAGGTAGTAGTACTACAAAGCTGATTGTTTAGCTGAAGGTGTCCTATAACACTGAAGGTAGTAGTAGTACTACAAAGCTGATTGTTTAGCTGAAGGTGTCCTATAACACTGAAGAGTAGTAGTACTACATAGCTGATTGTTTAGCTGAAGGTGTCCTATAACACTGAAGGTAGTAGTAGTACTACATAGCTGATTGTTTAGCTGAAGGTGTCCTATAACACTGAAGGTAGTAGTAGTACTACATAGCTGATTGTTTAGCTGAAGGTGTCCTATAACACTGAAGGTAGTAGTAGTACTACATAGCTGATTGTTTAGCTGAAGGTGTCCTATAACACTGAAGGTAGTAGTAGTACTACATAGCTGATTGTTTAGCTGAAGGTGTCCTATAACACTGAAGGTAGTAGTAGTACTACATAGCTGATTGTTTAGCTGAAGGTGTCCTATAACACTGAAGGTAGTAGTAGTACTACATAGCTGATTGTTTAGCTGAAGGTGTCCTATAACACTGAAGGTAGTAGTAGTACTACATAGCTGATTGTTTAGCTGAAGGTGTCCTATAACACTGAAGGTAGTAGTAGTACTACATAGCTGATTGTTTAGCTGAAGGTGTCCTATAACACTGAAGGTAGTAGTAGTACTACATAGCTGATTGTTTAGCTGAAGGTGTCCTATAACACTGAAGGTAGTAGTAGTACTACATAGCTGATTGTTTAGCTGAAGGTGTCCTATAACACTGAAGGGTAGTAGTACTACATAGCTGATTGTTTAGCTGAAGGTGTCCTATAACACTGAAGGTAGTAGTAGTACTACATAGCTGATTGTTTAGCTGAAGGTGTCCTATAACACTGAAGGTAGTAGTAATACTACATAGCTGATTGTTTAGCTGAAGGTGTCCTATAACACTGAAGGTAGTAGTAGTACTACATAGCTGATTGTTTAGCTGAAGGTGTCCTATAACACTGAAGGGTAGTAGTACTACATAGCTGATTGTTTAGCTGAAGGTGTCCTATAACACTGAAGGTAGTAGTAGTACTACATAGCTGATTGTTTAGCTGAAGGTGTCCTATAACACTGAAGGTAGTAGTAGTACTACATAGCTGATTGTTTAGCTGAAGGTGTCCTATAACACTGAAGGTAGTAGTACTACATAGCTGATTGTTTAGCTGAAGGTGTCCTATAACACTGAAGGTAGTAGTAGTACTACATAGCTGATTGTTTAGCTGAAGGTGTCCTATAACACTGAAGGTAGTAGTACTACATAGCTGATTGTTTAGCTGAAGGTGTCCTATAACACTGAAGGTAGTAGTAGTACTACATAGCTGATTGTTTAGCTGAAGGTGTCCTATAACACTGAAGAGTAGTAGTACTACATAGCTGATTGTTTAGCTGAAGGTGTCCTATAACACTGAAGGTAGTAGTAGTACTACATAGCTGATTGTTTAGCTGAAGGTGTCCTATAACACTGAAGGTAGTAGTAATACTACATAGCTGATTGTTTAGCTGAAGGTGTCCTATAACACTGAAGGTAGTAGTATACTACAAAGCTGATTGTTTAGCTGAAGGTGTCCTATAACACTGAAGGTAGTAGTAGTACTACATAGCTGATTGTTTAGCTGAAGGTGTCCTATAACACTGAAGGTAGTAGTAGTACTACATAGCTGATTGTTTAGCTGAAGGTGTCCTATAACACTGAAGGTAGTAGTAGTACTACAAAGCTGATTGTTTAGCTGAAGGTGTCCTATAACACTGAAGGTAGTAGTAATACTACATAGCTGATTGTTTAGCTGAAGGTGTCCTATAACACTGAAGGTAGTAGTACTACATAGCTGATTGTTTAGCTGAAGGTGTCCTATAACACTGAAGGTAGTAGTAGTACTACATAGCTGATTGTTTAGCTGAAGGTGTCCTATAACACTGAAGGTAGTAGTAGTACTACATAGCTGATTGTTTAGCTGAAGGTGTCCTATAACACTGAAGGTAGTAGTAATACTACATAGCTGATTGTTTAGCTGAAGGTGTCCTATAACACTGAAGGTAGTAGTAGTACTACATAGCTGATTGTTTAGCTGAAGGTGTCCTATAACACTGAAGGTAGTAGTAGTACTACATAGCTGATTGTTTAGCTGAAGGTGTCCTATAACACTGAAGGTAGTAGTAGTACTACATAGCTGATTGTTTAGCTGAAGGTGTCCTATAACACTGAAGGTAGTAGTAGTACTACATAGCTGATTGTTTAGCTGAAGGTGTCCTATAACACTGAAGGTAGTAGTAATACTACAAAGCTGATTGTTTAGCTGAAGGTGTCCTATAACACTGAAGGTAGTAGTAATACTACAAAGCTGATTGTTTAGCTGAAGGTGTCCTATAACACTGAAGGTAGTAGTAGTACTACATAGCTGATTGTTTAGCTGAAGGTGTCCTATAACACTGAAGGTAGTAGTAGTACTACATAGCTGATTGTTTAGCTGAAGGTGTCCTATAACACTGAAGGTAGTAGTAATACTACATAGCTGATTGTTTAGCTGAAGGTGTCCTATAACACTGAAGGTAGTAGTACTACATAGCTGATTGTTTAGCTGAAGGTGTCCTATAACACTGAAGGTAGTAGTAATACTACATAGCTGATTGTTTAGCTGAAGGTGTCCTATAACACTGAAGGTAGTAGTAGTACTACATAGCTGATTGTTTAGCTGAAGGTGTCCTATAACACTGAAGGTAGTAGTAGTACTACATAGCTGATTGTTTAGCTGAAGGTGTCCTATAACACTGAAGGTAGTAGTAGTACTACATAGCTGATTGTTTAGCTGAAGGTGTCCTATAACACTGAAGGTAGTAGTAGTACTACATAGCTGATTGTTTAGCTGAAGGTGTCCTATAACACTGAAGGGTAGTAGTACTACATAGCTGATTGTTTAGCTGAAGGTGTCCTATAACACTGAAGGTAGTAGTACTACATAGCTGATTGTTTAGCTGAAGGTGTCCTATAACACTGAAGGTAGTAGTACTACAAAGCTGATTGTTTAGCTGAAGGTGTCCTATAACACTGAAGGTAGTAGTAGTACTACATAGCTGATTGTTTAGCTGAAGGTGTCCTATAACACTGAAGAGTAGTAGTACTACATAGCTGATTGTTTAGCTGAAGGTGTCCTATAACACTGAAGGTAGTAGTAGTACTACATAGCTGATTGTTTAGCTGAAGGTGTCCTATAACACTGAAGGTAGTAGTACTACATAGCTGATTGTTTAGCTGAAGGTGTCCTATAACACTGAAGGTAGTAGTAGTACTACATAGCTGATTGTTTAGCTGAAGGTGTCCTATAACACTGAAGGTAGTAGTTACTACAAAGCTGATTGTTTAGCTGAAGGTGTCCTATAACACTGAAGGTAGTAGTACTACAAAGCTGATTGTTTAGCTGAAGGTGTCCTATAACACTGAAGGTAGTAGTAGTACTACATAGCTGATTGTTTAGCTGAAGGTGTCCTATAACACTGAAGGTAGTAGTAGTACTACATAGCTGATTGTTTAGCTGAAGGTGTCCTATAACACTGAAGGTAGTAGTAATACTACATAGCTGATTGTTTAGCTGAAGGTGTCCTATAACACTGAAGGTAGTAGTAGTAGTACTACATAGCTGATTGTTTAGCTGAAGGTGTCCTATAACACTGAAGGTAGTAGTAATACTACATAGCTGATTGTTTAGCTGAAGGTGTCCTATAACACTGAAGGTAGTAGTAATACTACATAGCTGATTGTTTAGCTGAAGGTGTCCTATAACACTGAAGGTAGTAGTAGTACTACATAGCTGATTGTTTAGCTGAAGGTGTCCTATAACACTGAAGGTAGTAGTACTACATAGCTGATTGTTTAGCTGAAGGTGTCCTATAACACTGAAGGTAGTAGTAAGTACTACATAGCTGATTGTTTAGCTGAAGGTGTCCTATAACACTGAAGGTAGTAGTAGTACTACATAGCTGATTGTTTAGCTGAAGGTGTCCTATAACACTGAAGGTAGTAGTACTACAAAGCTGATTGTTTAGCTGAAGGTGTCCTATTACACTGAAGGTAGTAGTACTACAAAGCTGATTGTTTAGCTGAAGGTGTCCTATAACACTGAAAGGTAGTAGTACTACATAGCTGATTGTTTAGCTGAAGGTGTCCTATAACACTGAAGGTAGTAGTAATACTACATAGCTGATTGTTTAGCTGAAGGTGTCCTATAACACTGAAGGTAGTAGTAATACTACATAGCTGATTGTTTAGCTGAAGGTGTCCTATAACACTGAAGGGTAGTAGTACTACATAGCTGATTGTTTAGCTGAAGGTGTCCTATAACACTGAAGGTAGTAGTACTACATAGCTGATTGTTTAGCTGAAGGTGTCCTATAACACTGAAGGTAGTAGTAATACTACATAGCTGATTGTTTAGCTGAAGGTGTCCTATAACACTGAAGGTAGTAGTAGTACTACATAGCTGATTGTTTAGCTGAAGGTGTCCTATAACACTGAAGGTAGTAGTAGTACTACATAGCTGATTGTTTAGCTGAAGGTGTCCTATAACACTGAAGGTAGTAGTAATACTACATAGCTGATTGTTTAGCTGAAGGTGTCCTATAACACTGAAGGTAGTAGTACTACATAGCTGATTGTTTAGCTGAAGGTGTCCTATAACACTGAAGGTAGTAGTAGTACTACATAGCTGATTGTTTAGCTGAAGGTGTCCTATAACACTGAAGGTAGTAGTTACTACATAGCTGATTGTTTAGCTGAAGGTGTCCTATAACACTGAAGGTAGTAGTAGTACTACATAGCTGATTGTTTAGCTGAAGGTGTCCTATAACACTGAAGGTAGTAGTACTACATAGCTGATTGTTTAGCTGAAGGTGTCCTATAACACTGAAGGTAGTAGTAGTACTACATAGCTGATTGTTTAGCTGAAGGTGTCCTGTAACACTGAAGGTAGTAGTAGTACTACATAGCTGATTGTTTAGCTGAAGGTGTCCTATAACACTGAAGGTAGTAGTAGTACTACATAGCTGATTGTTTAGCTGAAGGTGTCCTATAACACTGAAGGTAGTAGTACTACAAAGCTGATTGTTTAGCTGAAGGTGTCCTATTACACTGAAGGTAGTAGTACTACAAAGCTGATTGTTTAGCTGAAGGTGTCCTATAACACTGAAGTGGTAGTAGTACTACATAGCTGATTGTTTAGCTGAAGGTGTCCTATAACACTGAAGGTAGTAGTAGTACTACATAGCTGATTGTTTAGCTGAAGGTGTCCTATAACACTGAAGGTAGTAGTAGTACTACATAGCTGATTGTTTAGCTGAAGGTGTCCTATAACACTGAAGGTAGTAGTAGTACTACATAGCTGATTGTTTAGCTGAAGGTGTCCTATAACACTGAAGGTAGTAGTACTACATAGCTGATTGTTTAGCTGAAGGTGTCCTATAACACTGAAGGTAGTAGTAGTACTACATAGCTGATTGTTTAGCTGAAGGTGTCCTATAACACTGAAGGTAGTAGTAGTACTACATAGCTGATTGTTTAGCTGAAGGTGTCCTATAACACTGAAGGTAGTAGTAGTACTACATAGCTGATTGTTTAGCTGAAGGTGTCCTATAACACTGAAGGTAGTAGTAGTACTACATAGCTGATTGTTTAGCTGAAGGTGTCCTATAACACTGAAGGTAGTAGATACTACATAGCTGATTGTTTAGCTGAAGGTGTCCTATAACACTGAAGGTAGTAGTACTACATAGCTGATTGTTTAGCTGAAGGTGTCCTATAACACTGAAGGTAGTAGTACTACATAGCTGATTGTTTAGCTGAAGGTGTCCTATAACACTGAAGGTAGTAGTAGTACTACATAGCTGATTGTTTAGCTGAAGGTGTCCTATAACACTGAAGGTAGTAGTAAGTACTACATAGCTGATTGTTTAGCTGAAGGTGTCCTATAACACTGAAGGTAGTAGTAGTACTACATAGCTGATTGTTTAGCTGAAGGTGTCCTATAACACTGAAGAGTAGTAGTACTACATAGCTGATTGTTTAGCTGAAGATGTCCTATAACACTGAAGGTAGTAGTAATACTACATAGCTGATTGTTTAGCTGAAGGTGTCCTATAACACTGAAGGTAGTAGTAGTACTACATAGCTGATTGTTTAGCTGAAGGTGTCCTATAACACTGAAGGTAGTAGTACTACAAAGCTGATTGTTTAGCTGAAGGTGTCCTATAACACTGAAGGTAGTAGTAATACTACATAGCTGATTGTTTAGCTGAAGGTGTCCTATAACACTGAAGGTAGTAGTAGTACTACATAGCTGATTGTTTAGCTGAAGGTGTCCTATAACACTGAAGGTAGTAGTAGTACTACAAAGCTGATTGTTTAGCTGAAGGTGTCCTATAACACTGAAGGCAGTAGTAGTACTACATAGCTGATTGTTTAGCTGAAGGTGTCCTATAACACTGAAGGTAGTAGTAATACTACATAGCTGATTGTTTAGCTGAAGGTGTCCTATAACACTGAAGGTAGTAGTAGTACTACATAGCTGATTGTTTAGCTGAAGGTGTCCTATAACACTGAAGGTAGTAGTAGTACTACATAGCTGATTGTTTAGCTGAAGGTGTCCTATAACACTGAAGGTAGTAGTAGTACTACATAGCTGATTGTTTAGCTGAAGGTGTCCTATAACACTGAAGGTAGTAGTAGTACTACATAGCTGATTGTTTAGCTGAAGGTGTCCTATAACACTGAAGGTAGTAGTAGTACTACATAGCTGATTGTTTAGCTGAAGGTGTCCTATAACACTGAAGGTAGTAGTAGTACTACATAGCTGATTGTTTAGCTGAAGGTGTCCTATAACACTGAAGGTAGTAGTAGTACTACATAGCTGATTGTTTAGCTGAAGGTGTCCTATAACACTGAAGGTAGTAGTAGTACTACATAGCTGATTGTTTAGCTGAAGGTGTCCTATAACACTGAAGGTAGTAGTAGTACTACATAGCTGATTGTTTAGCTGAAGGTGTCCTATAACACTGAAGGTAGTAGTAGTACTACATAGCTGATTGTTTAGCTGAAGGTGTCCTATAACACTGAAGGTAGTAGTAGTACTACATAGCTGATTGTTTAGCTGAAGGTGTCCTATAACACTGAAGGTAGTAGTACTACATAGCTGATTGTTTAGCTGAAGGTGTCCTATAACACTGAAGGTGTAGTAGTACTACATAGCTGATTGTTTAGCTGAAGGTGTCCTATAACACTGAAGGTAGTAGTAGTACTACATAGCTGATTGTTTAGCTGAAGGTGTCCTATAACACTGAAGGTAGTAGTAATACTACATAGCTGATTGTTTAGCTGAAGGTGTCCTATAACACTAAAGGTAGTAGTAGTACTACATAGCTGATTGTTTAGCTGAAGGTGTCGTATAACACATAAGGTAGTAGTAGTACTACATAGCTGATTGTTTAGCTGAAGGTGTCCTATAACACTGAAGGTAGTAGTAATACTACATAGCTGATTGTTTAGCTGAAGGTGTCCTATAACACTGAAGGTAGTAGTAGTACTACATAGCTGATTGTTTAGCTGAAGGTGTCCTATAACACTGAAGGTAGTAGTAGTACTACATAGCTGATTGTTTAGCTGAAGGTGTCCTATAACACTGAAGGTAGTAGTAGTACTACATAGCTGATTGTTTAGCTGAAGGTGTCCTATAACACTGAAGGTAGTAGTAGTACTACATAGCTGATTGTTTAGCTGAAGGTGTCCTATAACACTGAAGGTAGTAGTACTACTACATAGCTGATTGTTTAGCTGAAGGTGTCCTATAACACTGAAGGTAGTAGTAATACTACATAGCTGATTGTTTAGCTGAAGGTGTCCTATAACACTGAAGGTAGTAGTACTACAAAGCTGATTGTTTAGCTGAAGGTGTCCTATAACACTGAAGGTAGTAGTAATACTACATAGCTGATTGTTTAGCTGAAGGTGTCCTATAACACTGAAGGTAGTAGTAGTACTACATAGCTGATTGTTTAGCTGAAGGTGTCCTATAACACTGAAGGTAGTAGTACTACATAGCTGATTGTTTAGCTGAAGGTGTCCTATAACACTGAAGGTAGTAGTAATACTACATAGCTGATTGTTTAGCTGAAGGTGTCCTATAACACTGAAGGTAGTAGTAATACTACATAGCTGATTGTTTAGCTGAAGGTGTCCTATAACACTGAAGGTAGTAGTAGTACTACATAGCTGATTGTTTAGCTGAAGGTGTCCTATAACACTGAAGGTAGTAGTAGTACTACATAGCTGATTGTTTAGCTGAAGGTGTCCTATAACACTGAAGGTAGTAGTAGTACTACATAGCTGATTGTTTAGCTGAAGGTGTCCTATAACACTGAAGGTAGTAGTAATACTACATAGCTGATTGTTTAGCTGAAGGTGTCCTATAACACTGAAGGTAGTAGTAATACTACATAGCTGATTGTTTAGCTGAAGGTGTCCTATAACACTGAAGGTAGTAGTAGTACTACATAGCTGATTGTTTAGCTGAAGGTGTCCTATAACACTGAAGGTAGTAGTAGTACTACATAGCTGATTGTTTAGCTGAAGGTGTCCTATAACACTGAAGGTAGTAGTAGTACTACATAGCTGATTGTTTAGCTGAAGGTGTCCTATAACACTGAAAGGTAGTAGTACTACAAAGCTGATTGTTTAGCTGAAGGTGTCCTATAACACTGAAGGTAGTAGTAGTACTACATAGCTGATTGTTTAGCTGAAGGTGTCCTATAACACTGAAGGTAGTAGTAGTACTACATAGCTGATTGTTTAGCTGAAGGTGTCCTATAACACTGAAGGTAGTAGTAGTACTACATAGCTGATTGTTTAGCTGAAGGTGTCCTATAACACTGAAGGTAGTAGTAGTACTACATAGCTGATTGTTTAGCTGAAGGTGTCCTATAACACTGAAGGTAGTAGAATACTACAAAGCTGATTGTTTAGCTGAAGGTGTCCTATAACACTGAAGTAGTAGTAGTACTACATAGCTGATTGTTTAGCTGAAGGTGTCCTATAACACTGAAGGTAGTAGTAATACTACATAGCTGATTGTTTAGCTGAAGGTGTCCTATAACACTGAAGGTAGTAGTAGTACTACATAGCTGATTGTTTAGCTGAAGGTGTCCTATAACACTGAAGGTAGTAGTAGTACTACATAGCTGATTGTTTAGCTGAAGGTGTCCTATAACACTGAAGGTAGTAGTAGTACTACATAGCTGATTGTTTAGCTGAAGGTGTCCTATAACACTGAAGGTAGTAGTAGTACTACATAGCTGATTGTTTAGCTGAAGTTGTCCTATAACACTGAAGGTAGTAGTAATACTACATAGCTGATTGTTTAGCTGAAGGTGTCCTATAACACTGAAGGTAGTAGTAGTACTATATAGCTGATTGTTTAGCTGAAGGTGTCCTATAACACTGAAGGTAGTAGTAGTACTATATAGCTGATTGTTTAGCTGAAGGTGTCCTATAACACTGAAGGCAGTAGTATTACTACATAGCTGATTGTTTAGCTGAAGGTGTCCTATAACACTGAAGGTAGTAGTAGTACTACATAGCTGATTGTTTAGCTGAAGGTGTCCTATAACACTGAAGGTAGTAGTACTACATAGCTGATTGTTTAGCTGAAGGTGTCCTATAACACTGAAGGTAGTAGTACTACAAAGCTGATTGTTTAGCTGAAGGTGTCCTATAACACTGAAGTAGTAGTAGTACTACAAAGCTGATTGTTTAGCTGAAGGTGTCCTATAACACTGAAGGGTAGTAGTACTACATAGCTGATTGTTTAGCTGAAGGTGTCCTATAACACTGAAGGTAGTAGTAGTACTACATAGCTGATTGTTTAGCTGAAGGTGTCCTGTAACACTGAAGGTAGTAGTAGTACTACATAGCTGATTGTTTAGCTGAAGGTGTCCTATAACAGTGAAGGTAGTAGTAGTACTACAAAGCTGATTGTTTAGCTGAAGGTGTCCTATAACACTGAAGGTAGTAGTAGTACTACATAGCTGATTGTTTAGCTGAAGGTGTCCTATAACACTGAAGGTAGTAGTAGTACTACATAGCTGATTGTTTAGCTGAAGGTGTCCTATAACACTGAAGGTAGTAGTAGTACTACATAGCTGATTGTTTAGCTGAAGGTGTCCTATAACACTGAAGGTAGTAGTAGTACTACATAGCTGATTGTTTAGCTGAAGGTGTCCTATAACACTGAAGGTAGTAGTACTACATAGCTGATTGTTTAGCTGAAGGTGTCCTATAACACTGAAGGTAGTAGTAGTACTACATAGCTGATTGTTTAGCTGAAGGTGTCCTATAACACTGAAGGTAGTAGAATACTACATAGCTGATTGTTTAGCTGAAGGTGTCCTATAACACTGAAGGTAGTAGTAGTACTACATAGCTGATTGTTTAGCTGAAGGTGTCCTATAACACTGAAGGTAGTAGTAGTACTACATAGCTGATTGTTTAGCTGAAGGTGTCCTATAACACTGAAGGTAGTAGTACTACATAGCTGATTGTTTAGCTGAAGGTGTCCTATAACACTGAAGGTAGTAGTAATACTACATAGCTGATTGTTTAGCTGAAGGTGTCCTATAACACTGAAGGTAGTAGTAGTACTACATAGCTGATTGTTTAGCTGAAGGTGTCCTATAACACTGAAGGGTAGTAGTACTACAAAGCTGATTGTTTAGCTGAAGGTGTCCTATTACACTGAAGGTGTAGTAGTACTACAAAGCTGATTGTTTAGCTGAAGGTGTCCTATAACACTGAAGTGGTAGTAGTACTACATAGCTGATTGTTTAGCTGAAGGTGTCCTATAACACTGAAGGTAGTAGTAGTACTACATAGCTGATTGTTTAGCTGAAGGTGTCCTATAACACTGAAGGTAGTAGTAATACTACATAGCTGATTGTTTAGCTGAAGGTGTCCTATAACACTGAAGGTAGTAGTACTACATAAGCTGATTGTTTAGCTGAAGGTGTCCTATAACACTGAAGGTGTAGTAGTACTACATAGCTGATTGTTTAGCTGAAGGTGTCCTATAATACTGAAGGTAGTAGTAATACTACATAGCTGATTGTTTAGCTGAAGGTGTCCTATAACACTGAAGGTAGTAGTAGTACTACATAGCTGATTGTTTAGCTGAAGGTGTCCTATAACACTGAAGGTAGTAGTACTACATAGCTGATTGTTTAGCTGAAGGTGTCCTATAACACTGAAGGTAGTAGTAATACTACATAGCTGATTGTTTAGCTGAAGGTGTCCTATAACACTGAAGGTAGTAGTACTACATAACTGATTGTTTAGCTGAAGGTGTCCTATAACACTGAAGGTAGTAGTACTACATAGCTGATTGTTTAGCTGAAGTTGTCCTATAACACTGAAGGTAGTAGTACTACAAAGCTGATTGTTTAGCTGAAGGTGTCCTATAACACTGAAGGTAGTAGTAGTACTACATAGCTGATTGTTTAGCTGAAGGTGTCCTATAACACTGAAGGTAGTAGTAGTACTACATAGCTGATTGTTTAGCTGAAGGTGTCCTATAACACTGAAGGTAGTAGTAGTACTACATAGCTGATTGTTTAGCTGAAGGTGTCCTGTAACACTGAAGGTAGTAGTACTACATAGCTGATTGCTTAGCTGAAGGTGTCCTATAACACTGAAGGTAGTAGTAGTACTACATAGCTGATTGTTTAGCTGAAGGTGTCCTATAACACTGAAGGTAGTAGTAGTACTACATAGCTGATTGTTTAGCTGAAGGTGTCCTATAACACTGAAGGTAGTAGTAGTACTACATAGCTGATTGTTTAGCTGAAGGTGTCCTATAACACTGAAGGTAGTAGTAATACTACATAGCTGATTGTTTAGCTGAAGGTGTCCTATAACACTGAAGGTAGTAGTAATACTACATAGCTGATTGTTTAGCTGAAGGTGTCCTATAACACTGAAAGTAGTAGTAGTACTACATAGCTGATTGTTTAGCTGAAGGTGTCCTATAACACTGAAGGTAGTAGTAGTACTACATAGCTGATTGCTTTAGCTGAAGGTGTCCTATAACACTGAAGGTAGTAGTAGTACTACATAGCTGATTGTTTAGCTGAAGGTGTCCTATAACACTGAAGGTAGTAGTAGTACTACATAGCTGATTGTTTAGCTGAAGGTGTCCTATAACACTGAAGGTAGTAGTATACTACATAGCTGATTGTTTAGCTGAAGGTGTCCTATAACACTGAAGGTAGTAGTAATACTACATAGCTGATTGTTTAGCTGAAGGTGTCCTATAACACTGAAGGTAGTAGTAGTACTACATAGCTGATTGTTTAGCTGAAGGTGTCCTATAACACTGAAGGTAGTAGTACTACAAAGCTGATTGTTTAGCTGAAGGTGTCCTATTACACTGAAGGTAGTAGTAGTACTACAAAGCTGATTTTTTAGCTGAAGGTGTCCTATAACACTGAAAGTAGTAGTACTACATAGCTGATTGTTTAGCTGAAGGTGTCCTATAACACTGAAGGTAGTAGTAATACTACATAGCTGATTGTTTAGCTGAAGGTGTCCTATAACACTGAAGGTAGTAGTAATACTACATAGCTGATTGTTTAGCTGAAGGTGTCCTATAACACTGAAGGTAGTAGAATACTACATAGCTGATTGTTTAGCTGAAGGTGTCCTATAACACTGAAGGTAGTAGTACTACATAGCTGATTGTTTAGCTGAAGGTGTCCTATAACACTGAAGGTAGTAGTAATACTACATAGCTGATTGTTTAGCTGAAGGTGTCCTATAACACTGAAAGTAGTAGTAGTACTACATAGCTGATTGTTTAGCTGAAGGTGTCCTATAACACTGAAGGTAGTAGTAGTACTACATAGCTGATTGTTTAGCTGAAGGTGTCCTATAACACTGAAGGTAGTAGTAATACTACATAGCTGATTGTTTAGCTGAAGGTGTACTATAACACTGTAGGTAGTAGTACTACATAACTGATTGTTTAGCTGAAGGTGTCCTATAACACTGAAGGGTAGTAGTACTACATAGCTGATTGTTTAGCTGAAGGTGTCCTATAACACTGAAGGGTAGTAGTACTACAAAGCTGATTGTTTAGCTGAAGGTGTCCTATAACACTGAAGGTAGTAGTAGTACTACATAGCTGATTGTTTAGCTGAAGGTGTCCTATAACACTGAAGGTAGTAGTACTACATAGCTGATTGCTTAGCTGAAGGTGTCCTATAACACTGAAGGTAGTAGTAGTACTACATAGCTGATTGTTTAGCTGAAGGTGTCCTGTAACACTGAAGGTAGTAGTACTACATAGCTGATTGCTTAGCTGAAGATGTCCTATAACACTGAAGGTAGTAGTAGTACTACATAGCTGATTGTTTAGCTGAAGGTGTCCTATAACACTGAAGGTAGTAGTACTACAAAGCTGATTGTTTAGCTGAAGGTGTCCTATTAACTGAATTTAGTAGTACTACAAAGCTGATTTTTTAGCTGAAGGTGTCCTATAACACTGAAAGTAGTAGTACTACATAGCTGATTGTTTAGCTGAAGGTGTCCTATAACACTGAAGGTAGTAGTAATACTACATAGCTGAATGTTTAGCTGAAGGTGTCCTATAACACTGAAGGTAGTAGTAATACTACATAGCTGATTGTTTAGCTGAAGGTGTCCTATAACACTGAAGGTAGTAGTAATACTACATAGCTGATTGTTTAGCTGAAGGTGTCCTATAACACTGAAGGTAGTAGTAGTACTACATAGCTGATTGTTTAGCTGAAGGTGTCCTATAACACTGAAGGTAGTAGTAGTACTACATAGCTGATTGTTTAGCTGAAGGTGTCCTATAACACTGGAAGTAGTAGTAGTACTACATAGCTGATTGTTTAGCTGAAGGTGTCCTATAACACTGAAGGTAGTAGTAGTACTACATAGCTGATTGTTTAGCTGAAGGTGTCCTATAACACTGAAGGTAGTAGTAATACTACATAGCTGATTGTTTAGCTGAAGGTGTCCTATAACACTGAAGGTAGTAGTACTACATAGCTGATTGTTTAGCTGAAGGTGTCCTATAACACTGAAGGTAGTAGTACTACATAGCTGATTGTTTAGCTGAAGGTGTCCTATAACACTGAAGAGTAGTAGTACTACAAAGCTGATTGTTTAGCTGAAGGTGTCCTATAACACTGAAGGAGTAGTAGTACTACATAGCTGATTGTTTAGCTGAAGGTGTCCTATAACACTGAAGGTGTAGTAGTACTACATAGCTGATTGTTTAGCTGAAGGTGTCCTATAACACTGAAGGTAGTAGTAATACTACAAAGCTGATTGTTTAGCTGAAGGTGTCCTATAACACTGAAGGTAGTAGTACTACATAGCTGATTGTTTAGCTGAAGGTGTCCTATAATACTGAAGGTAGTAGTAGTACTACATAGCTGATTGTTTAGCTGAAGGTGTCCTATAACACTGAAGGTAGTAGTAATACTACATAGCTGATTGTTTAGCTGAAGGTGTCCTATAACACTGAAGGTAGTAGTACTACATAGCTGATTGTTTAGCTGAAGGTGTCCTATAACACTGAAGCGTAGTAGTTACTACATAGCTGATTGTTTAGCTGAAGGTGTCCTATAACACTGTGTCACTCGGTTTCGGCCGAGACTGCTCCTCCTCCTGGTTCGGGCAGGCTTCGGTCGCCGTCCCGGAGTACTAGCTGCCACCGTTGAATGTTTCGTGGTGTGATTGCTTTGGTCTGTCTTGTACACCTGTGTCTGTTTGTGTTCTGATTACGTGTCCTATAAGTTCCCTGTTTTTTATAGGTTAGATGTGTGTGTTGTCTGCCTGTATTTCGGGAGCTGCGTGTTGACGCTCTGTTTGTTTGTTTAGTGTTTACGCATGGTTTACGTGTTCACTCGCCTCTGTTTGTTTTCGAGGCCGTGTATTGTATTTTTTGCACTTTTGACTAGTAAAGTCTGTTGGACGAAGCCTCTGTGTCCTGCGCCTGACTCCTCCACCACATCCACATCTGTTCATCTGACAGAACAACACACCTACCATGGAGTCAGCAGGAGCAGCTGCGGCACCCAAGTCGCTGGAGGAACGGATCAGCTATCAGGACACCATGATCCGGCAACTTGGGTCCGCCATGGACGAGGTGTCCAACACTCTGCGCCGGTTGGTTACTGGGGAGGTGCCCACGTCTTCCTACACCATCCCATCACTAACGGCCGTCCTCTCTCTCAGCGCCCGGAACCCAGGGGCATTCGGCTCTCGCTCCCGAGGGCATATGACGGTTTTGCAGCCGGGTGTCAGGGGTTCCTCCTGCAGGTGGAACTTACCTGGCTACCCTACACCCAGCGCCCTAGGGATACGAGGCGTCTCCGCCCTCATCTCCTGTCTATCCGGCAAGGCGTTGGAGTGGGCCAACGCCGAATGGAGGGAATAGACGCCGCTACCATCACCTACGCGGAGTTCTCCCGCCGCTTCGAGGGCTGTCTCGATCACCCACCTGAGGGAAAGGCGGCGGGGAGCGTCTGTTCCACCTCCGACAGGGGAAGAGGAGCGCACAGGAGTTCCGGACTCTAGCGACGGATGCGGGGTGGAATGAGAGGGCCCTCATCGACCATTACCGGTGTAGCCCTCACGAGAGGACGTTCGTCGTGAGCTGGCCTGCAGGGACACCAACCCTATCCTTCGACCAGTTGGTGGACATCTCCATCCGTCTCGACACCCTGCTGGATACCCGCGACGTCCCGAGTGGGGTCGTCCATTCCCACCCTCCAGCACCTCCGAGCCGATTCCCATGGAGCTCGGGGGTGCTGGCGCTAGAGAGAGGAGGAGAGAGAACCCGAGGGGGCCATCCCCTGACCAACTGCGGCCGTGGAGGACACACCGCGGCCAGGTGCTGGGGAGGGTCTCCTGGGAGAGGGGACAACAGGTCACGCACTGGGAAGTCATTTCAGGTGAGTAGGCGCCCCACTTACCCAGAGCTCTCTGTTGGTCACATGAGTATTCCTGTGAGATTTCCACAGGTAGCACCTCATTCCCAGCATAAGGCGCTAGTAGATTCAGGCGCAGCTGGGAATTTTATTGATCGTGCATTTTGTTATAGGTTAAGAATTCCCCTTCGGCTCGGTAGAAGCCCCCTTTCCTGTCCACGCCTAGACAGCTGGCCGTTGGGGTCGGGGCTGATCAGAGAAGTCACAGCACCACTTAAGATGACGACGCAGGGGGTCATGAGGAGATCATTCAGTTTTATCTGATTGACTCTCCTGCGTACCCGGTGGTGCTGGGGGGCTTCCCTGGTTGCCCCCATGATCCTTACATTGCGTGGCAACAGAGGGCTCTTATGGAGTGGTCTGCCCAGTGTGTAGGGAAATGTCTAGGTGTTTCCTTAGGGGCGACCTCGGTAGAGAGTCCCAAGACAAGTGCCCGTAATGCGCATTCCCCCTGAGTATGAGGACTTAGCACTTGTGTTCAGCAAAACGAGGGCAACACGGCTACCACCTCATAGACAGGGGGGACTGTGCGATAAATCTCCAAACAGGAGCGGCACTTCCGCGGAGCCGTGTGTATCCCCTGTCTCAAGAGGAGACTGTGGCTATGGAGACTTACATAGCCGAGTCCTCGGCACAGGGATATATACGGTCCTCCACTTCCCCGGTTTCGAGTTTCTTCTTTGTGAAGAAGAAGGACGGGGGTTTGCGCCCGTGTATTGATCGTAGTCTCAATCAGATCACGGTTAAGTACAGTTACCCTCTTCCACTGATTGCGACTATGACAGAATCATTACGCGGAGCGCAGTTCTTCACAAAGTTGGATCTCAGGAGCGCGTACAATCTGGTGCGCATTAGGGAGGGGGATGAATGGAAAACGGCATTTAGCACACCTCGGGTCATTACGAGTATCTCGTCATGCCATACAGGTTAATGAATGCTCCTTCAGTCTTCCAATCCTTTGTTGACGAGATTTTCCGGGACATGCATGGGCAGGGTGTGGTAGTGTACATCGGCGACATCCTAGTGTACTCTTCTACAGAGCCGAGCATGTAGCCTGGTGCCCGAGTGTTGAGAAGACTGTTGGAGCATGACTTGTTGTCAAGGCAGAGAAATGCCTGTTCTTCCAGAGTCCGTCTCCTTTTTGGGTTATCGGTTGTCCGCGTCTGGTGTGGAGATAGAGGCGGAGCCGTGAATGTCGGCCGTGCGTAGTGGCAAACTCCAACCACTGTAAAAGAGGTGCAGCAGTTCTTGGGTTTTGCTAATTACTACCGGAGGTTTATCTGGGGCTTTGGACAGGTTGCAGCTCCCATTACGTCCCTGCTAAAGGGGGTCGGTTCGTTTGCAGTGGTCAGCTGAGGCGGACAGGGCATTTGTCAAACTGAAGAACCTGTTCACCTCGGCCCCGGTGCTGGCGCATCCGGATCCTCTTTACCATTCCAAGTAGAGGTAGGCGTGTCGGGACCGGTATTGGGGCAGTCCTGTCACAACGGTCCGGCACGCCACCTAAGCTCCGCCCCTGTGCGTTCTACTCCAGAAGCTCAGCTCGGCGGGCGCAAGTATGACGTTGGGGACAGGGAGCTGTTAGCTGTAGTCCAGGCCCTAAAGGTGTGGAGGCATTGGCTTGAGGGGGCTCAACACCCTTTCCTCATTCTGACTGATCACCGTAACCTGGAGTACATTCGGGCAGCTAGGAGATTGAACCCTCGTCAGGCTAGGTGGAACATGTTCCTGACCGGTTTGTTTTCAAGATCACACATCCCAGGGTCCCAGAGCGGTGAGGCAGATGCCCTGTCCCGGCCGTATGACACAGAGGAGAGGGCCATTGAGCCTACTTCCATACTGCGGAGTCTTGTCTGGTGGCTCGGTGGTGTGGGAGGTCGATGCGGAAATCGGCGGGCACAGCGTACCGACCCTACTCCCCCGAGTGTCTGTGGGGTGGACGTGACGTTCCGCTCGAGGTTCGTGATCATCTTATTTATTGGGCTCATACATCACCCTCCTCTGGACATCCAGGTATTGGCCGGACAGTGCACTGCCTTAGCGTGAAATACTGGTGGCCAACGTTAGCTAAGGATGTGAGGGTTTATGTCTCCTCCTGCTCGGTGCGCCCAGTGTAAGGCGCTAGACATTTGCCCAGGGGTAGTTACATCCCCTGCCCGTTCCACAACGACCATGGTCCCACCTCTCGGTGGATTTTGTAACCGACCTACCCCCTTCCCAGGGGAATACCACCATTTTGGTGGTTGTGGATCGGTTCTCTAAGGCCTGTCGTCTCCTCCCAATGCGGGTCTCCCTACTGCCCTCAGACCGCCGAGGCCCTATTTACCCACGTGTTCCGGCACTATGGGGTCCCCGAGGATATTGTGTCTGACCGAGGTCCCCAGTTCACCTCCAGAGTCTGGGGGGGCGTTCATGGAACGCGGGGGTCTCGGTGAGCCTTACCTCGGGTGCCACCCAGAGAGCAATGGGCAGGTTGAACGAGTCAACCAGGATATGGGTAGGTTTCTGAGGTCCTATTGCCGGGACCGGCCGGAGGAGTGGTCTAGGTATATCCCCTGGGCAGAGATGGCCCAGAACTCTCTCCGCCACTCCTCCACCAATTTAACACCTTTCCAGTGTGTTTTAGGGTATCAGCCGGTCCTGGCACCGTGGCACGAGAGCCAGATCGAGGCCCCTGCGGTGGACCAGTGGATTCGGCGCTCGGAGGAGACGCGTGGGACGCTGCCCATGTCCATCTGCAGCGGTCCATCTGTCAACAAAAGCGGCGCCGATCGCCACCGCAGGAGGACCGGTGTACGCACCGGGAGATCGATCTGGCTCTCGACTCGAAACCTGCCCCTCCGCCTGCCCTGCCGGAAGCTGGGTCGGGCGGTTTGTGGGGGCCCTTTAAAGTCCTGAGAAGATTGAGACGAGGTGTGTTACAGGTTACAACTGCCTATTGAGTACAATAATATTAACCCCTCGTTCCATGTGTCTCTTCTCAGGCCGGTGGTAGCTGGCCCACTCCAGAAGATGAGATAAGAGAGACCCCTCCGCCCCCTTTGGACATCGAGGGGGGCCGGCGTACAGGGTCCGGACCATCTTGGACTCGAGACGCCGGATGAGTGGTCTCCAGTATCTCGTGGAGTGGGAGGGGTGCAGTCCGGAGGAACGGTGCTAGTGCCTAGGAGGACATCCTAGATCCATCCCCTCCTGACTGAGTTCCACCGTGGGCATCCCACGCGCCCGGGTCCGCGCCTCCTGGCCGTCCCCGAGGCCGGGAGTCGCGCACGGCTGGGGCCGCGGCGTCAAGGGGGTATTGTACGGTTTCGGCGAGACTGCTCCTCCTCCTGGTTCGGGCAGGCTTCGGCGTTCGCCGTCCCCGGAGTACTAGCTGCCACCGTTGAATGTTTCGTGGTGTGATTGCTTTGGTCTGTCTTGTACACCTGTGTCTGTTTGTGTTCTGATTACGTGTCCTATAAGCTCCCTGTTTTGTATAGGTTAGATTGTGTGTTGTTGTCTGCCTGTATTTCGGAGCTGCGTGTTGGACGCTCTGTTTGTTTGTTTAGTGTTTTACGCATGGTTTACGTATTCACTCGCCTCTGTTTGTTTTCGAGGCCGTGTATTGTATTTTTGCACTTTTGACTAGTAAAGTCTGTTGGGACGAAGCCTCTGTGTCCTGCGCCTGACTCCTCCACCACATCCACATCGGTTCATCTGACACACTGAAGGTAGTAGTAATACTACATAGCTGATTATTTAGCTGAAGGTGTCCTATAACACTGAAGGTAGTAGTAGTACTACATAGCTGATTGTTTAGCTGAAGGTGTCCTATAACACTGAAGGTAGTAGTACTACAAAGCTGATTGTTTAGCTGAAGGTGTCCTATTAACTGAATTTAGTAGTACTACAAAGCTGATTTTTTAGCTGAAGGTGTCCTATAACACTGAAAGTAGTAGTACTACATAGCTGATTGTTTAGCTGAAGGTGTCCTATAACACTGAAGGTAGTAATACTACATAGCTGATTGTTTAGCTGAAGGTGTCCTATAACACTGAAGGTAGTAGTACTACATAGCTGATTGTTTAGCTGAAGGTGTCCTATAACGCTGAATGTAGTAGTAATACTAAATAGCTGATTGTTTAGCTGAAGGTGTCCTATAACACTGAAGGTAGTAGTAGTACTACATAGCTGATTGTTTAGCTGAAGGTGTCCTATAACAGCTGAATGTAGTAGTATACTACATAGCTGATTGTTTAGCTGAAGGTGTCCTATAACACTGAAGGCAGTAGTAATACTACATAGCTGATTGTTTAGCTGAAGGTGTCTATAACACTGAGGTAGTAGTAATACTACATAGCTGATTGTTTAGCTGAAGGTGTCCTATAACACTGAAGGTAGTAGTAGTACTACATAGCTGATTGTTTAGCTGAAGGTGTCCTATAACACTGAAGGTAGTAGTACTACATAGCTGATTGTTTAGCTAAAGGTGTCCTATAACACTGAAGATAGTAGTAATACTACATAGCTGATTGTTTAGCTGAAGGTGTCCTATAACACTGAAGGTAGTAGTAATACTACATAGCTGATTGTTTAGCTGAAGGTGTCCTATAACACTGAAGGCAGTAGTAGTACTACATAGCTGAATGTTTAGCTGAAGGTGTCCTATAACACTGAAGGTAGTAGTAGTACTACATAGCTGATTGTTTAGCTGAAGGTGTCGTATAACACATAAGGTAGTAGTAGTACTACATAGCTGATTGTTTAGCTGAAGGTGTCCTATAACACTGAAGGTAGTAGTACTACAAAGCTGATTGTTTAGCTGAAGGTGTCCTATAACACTGAAGGTAGTAGTAGTACTACATAGCTGATTGCTTAGCTGAAGGTGTCCTATAACACTGAAGGTAGTAGTAGTACTACATAGCTGATTGTTTTGCTAAAGCTGTCCTATAACACTGAAGGTAGTAGTACTACATAGCTGATTGTTTAGCGAAGGTGTCCTATAACACTGAAGGTAGTAGTAATGCTACATAGCTGATTGTTTTGCTAAAGGTGTCCTATAACACTGAAGGTAGTAGTAGTACTACATAGCTGATTGTTTAGCTGAAGGTGTCGTATAACACATAAGGTAGTAGTAGTACTACAAAGCTTATTGTTTAGCTGAAGGTGTCCTATAACACTGAAGGTAGTAGTACTACAAAGCTGATTGTTTAGTTGAAGGTGTCCTATAACACTGAAGGTAGTACTAGTACTACATAGCTGATTGTTTAGCTGAAGGTGTCCTATAACACTGAAGGTAGTAGTACTACTGCATAGCTGATTGTTTAGCTGAAGGTGTCCTATAACACTGAAGGCAGTAGTAATACTACATAGCTGATTGTTTAGCTGAAGGTGTCCTATAACACTGAAGGTAGTAGTACTACAAAGCTGATTGTTTAGCTGAAGGTGTCCTATAACACTGAAGGTAGTAGTAGTACTACATAGCTGATTGTTTAGCTGAAGGTGTCCTATAACACTGAAAGTAGTAGTAATACTACATAGCTGATTGTTTAGCTGAAGGTGTCCTATAACACTGAAGGTAGTAGTAATACTACATAGCTGATTGTTTAGCTGAAGGTGTCCTATAACACTGAAGGCAGTAGTAATACTACATAGCTGATTGTTTAGCTGAAGGTGTCCTATAACACTGAAGGTAGTAGTAGTACTACAAAGCTGATTGTTTAGCTGAAGGTGTCCTATAACACTGAAGGTAGTAGTAGTACTACATAGCTGATTGCTTAGCTGAAGGTGTCCTATAACACTGAAGGTAGTAGTACTACATAGCTGATTGTTTAGCTGAAGGTGTCCTATAACACTGAAGGTAGTAGTAGAACTACATAGCTGATTGTTTTGCTAAAGCTGTCCTATAACACTGAAGGTAGTAGTACTACATAGCTGATTGTTTAGCTGAAGGTGTCCTATAACACTGAAGGTAGTAGTAATGCTAAATAGCTGATTGTTTTGCTAAAGGTGTCCTATAACACTGAAGGTAGTAGTACTACAAAGCTGATTGTTTAGCTGAAGGTGTCCTATAACACTGAAGGTAGTAGTAATACTACATAGCTGATTATTTAGCTGAAGGTGTCCTATAACACTGAAGGTAGTAGTAGTACTACATAGCTGATTGTTTAGCTGAAGGTGTCCTATAACACTGAAGGTAGTAGTAATACTACATAGCTGATTGTTTAGCTGAAGGTGTCCTATAACACTGAAGGTAGTAGTAATACTGCATAGCTGATTGTTTAGCTGAAGGTGTCCTATAACACTGAAAGTAGTAGTACTACATAGCTGATTGTTTAGCTGAAGGTGTCCTATAACACTGAAGGTAGTAGTAATACTACATAGCTGATTGTTTAGCTGAAGGTGTCCTATAACACTGAAGGTAGTAGTAGTACTACATAGCTGATTGTTTAGCTGAAGTTGTCCTATAACACTGAAGGTAGTAGTAGTACTACATATCTGATTGTTTAGCTGAAGGTGTCCTATAACACTGAAGGTAGTAGTACTACAAAGCTGATTATTTAGCTGAAGGTATCCTATAACACTGAAGGCAGTAGTAATACTACATAGCTGATTGTTTAGCTGAAGGTGTCCTATAACACTGAAGGTAGTAGTACTACAAAGCTGATTGTTTAGCTGAAGGTGTCCTATAACACTGAAGGTAGTAGTAGTACTACATAGCTGATTGTTTAGCTGAAGGTGTCCTATAACACTGAAAGTAGTAGTAATACTACATAGCTGATTGTTTAGCTGAAGGTGTCCTATAACACTGAAGGTAGTAGTAATACTACATAGCTGATTGTTTAGCTGAAGGTGTCCTATAACACTGAAGGCAGTAGTAATACTACATAGCTGATTGTTTAGCTGAAGGTGTCCTATAACACTGAAGGTAGTAGTAGTACTACAAAGCTGATTGTTTAGCTGAAGGTGTCCTATAACACTGAAGGTAGTAGTAATACTACATAGCTGATTGTTTAGCTGAAGGTGTCCTATAACACTGAAGGTAGTAGTAATACTACATAGCTGATTGTTTAGCTGAAGGTGTCCTATAACACTGAAGGCAGTAGTAATACTACATAGCTGATTGTTTAGCTGAAGGTGTCCTATAACACTGAAGGTAGTAGTACTACAAAGCTGATTGTTTAGCTGAAGGTGTCCTATAACACTGAAGGTAGTAGTAGTACTACATAGCTGATTGTTTAGCTGAAGGTGTCCTATAACACTGAAAGTAGTAGTAATACTACATAGCTGATTGTTTAGCTGAAGGTGTCCTATAACACTGAAGGTAGTAGTAATACTACATAGCTGATTGTTTAGCTGAAGGTGTCCTATAACACTGAAGGCAGTAGTAATACTACATAGCTGATTGTTTAGCTGAAGGTGTCCTATAACACTGAAGGTAGTAGTAGTACTACATAGCTGATTGTTTAGCTGAAGGTGTCCTATAACACTGAAGGTAGTAGTAGTACTACATAGCTGATTGCTTAGCTGAAGGTGTCCTATAACACTGAAGGTAGTAGTACTACATAGCTGATTGTTTAGCTGAAGGTGTCCTATAACACTGAAGGTAGTAGTAGAACTACATAGCTGATTGTTTTGCTAAAGCTGTCCTATAACACTGAAGGTAGTAGTACTACATAGCTGATTGTTTAGCTGAAGGTGTCCTATAACACTGAAGGTAGTAGTAATGCTAAATAGCTGATTGTTTTGCTAAAGGTGTCCTATAACACTGAAGGTAGTAGTACTACAAAGCTGATTGTTTAGCTGAAGGTGTCCTATAACACTGAAGGTAGTAGTAATACTACATAGCTGATTATTTAGCTGAAGGTGTCCTATAACACTGAAGGTAGTAGTAGTACTACATAGCTGATTGTTTAGCTGAAGGTGTCCTATAACACTGAAGGTAGTAGTAATACTACATAGCTGATTGTTTAGCTGAAGGTGTCCTATAACACTGAAGGTAGTAGTAATACTGCATAGCTGATTGTTTAGCTGAAGGTGTCCTATAACACTGAAAGTAGTAGTACTACATAGCTGATTGTTTAGCTGAAGGTGTCCTATAACACTGAAGGTAGTAGTAATACTACATAGCTGATTGTTTAGCTGAAGGTGTCCTATAACACTGAAGGTAGTAGTAGTACTACATAGCTGATTGTTTAGCTGAAGTTGTCCTATAACACTGAAGGTAGTAGTAGTACTACATATCTGATTGTTTAGCTGAAGGTGTCCTATAACACTGAAGGTAGTAGTACTACAAAGCTGATTATTTAGCTGAAGGTATCCTATAACACTGAAGGCAGTAGTAATACTACAAAGCTGATTGTTTAGCTGAAGGTGTCCTATAACACTGAAGGTAGTAGTACTACAAAGCTGATTGTTTAGCTGAAGGTGTCCTATAACACTGAAGGTAGTAGTAGTACTACATAGCTGATTGTTTAGCTGAAGGTGTCCTATAACACTGAAAGTAGTAGTAATACTACATAGCTGATTGTTTAGCTGAAGGTGTCCTATAACACTGAAGGTAGTAGTAATACTACATAGCTGATTGTTTAGCTGAAGGTGTCCTATAACACTGAAGGCAGTAGTAATACTACATAGCTGATTGTTTAGCTGAAGGTGTCCTATAACACTGAAGGTAGTAGTAGTACTACAAAGCTGATTGTTTAGCTGAAGGTGTCCTATAACACTGAAGGTAGTAGTAGTACTACATAGCTGATTGCTTAGCTGAAGGTGTCCTATAACACTGAAGGTAGTAGTACTACATAGCTGATTGTTTAGCTGAAGGTGTCCTATAACACTGAAGGTAGTAGTAGAACTAAATAGCTGATTGTTTTGCTAAAGCTGTCCTATAACACTGAAGGTAGTAGTACTACATAGCTGATTGTTTAGCTGAAGGTGTCCTATAACACTGAAGGTAGTAGTAATACTACATAGCTGATTGTTTTGCTAAAGGTGTCCTATAACACTGAAGGTAGTAGTACTACAAAGCTGATTGTTTAGCTGAAGGTGTCCTATAACACTGAAGGTAGTAGTAATACTACATAGCTGATTATTTAGCTGAAGGTGTCCTATAACACTGAAGGTAGTAGTAGTACTACATAGCTGATTGTTTAGCTGAAGGTGTCCTATAACACTGAAAGTAGTAGTAATACTACATAGCTGATTGTTTAGCTGAAGGTGTCCTATAACACTGAAGGTAGTAGTAATACTACATAGCTGATTGTTTAGCTGAAGGTGTCCTATAACACTGAAGGCAGTAGTAATACTACATAGCTGATTGTTTAGCTGAAGGTGTCCTATAACACTGAAGGTAGTAGTAGTACTACAAAGCTGATTGTTTAGCTGAAGGTGTCCTATAACACTGAAGGTAGTAGTAGTACTACATAGCTGATTGCTTAGCTGAAGGTGTCCTATAACACTGAAGGTAGTAGTACTACATAGCTGATTGTTTAGCTGAAGGTGTCCTATAACACTGAAGGTAGTAGTAGAACTACATAGCTGATTGTTTTGCTAAAGCTGTCCTATAACACTGAAGGTAGTAGTACTACATAGCTGATTGTTTAGCTGAAGGTGTCCTATAACACTGAAGGTAGTAGTAATGCTACATAGCTGATTGTTTTGCTAAAGGTGTCCTATAACACTGAAGGTAGTAGTACTACAAAGCTGATTGTTTAGCTGAAGGTGTCCTATAACACTGAAGGTAGTAGTAATACTACATAGCTGATTATTTAGCTGAAGGTGTCCTATAACACTGAAGGTAGTAGTAGTACTACATAGCTGATTGTTTAGCTGAAGGTGTCCTATAACACTGAAGGTAGTAGTAATACTACATAGCTGATTGTTTAGCTGAAGGTGTCCTATAACACTGAAGGTAGTAGTAATACTGCATAGCTGATTGTTTAGCTGAAGGTGTCCTATAACACTGAAAGTAGTAGTACTACATAGCTGATTGTTTAGCTGAAGGTGTCCTATAACACTGAAGGTAGTAGTAATACTACATAGCTGATTGTTTAGCTGAAGGTGTCCTATAACACTGAAGGTAGTAGTAGTACTACATAGCTGATTGTTTAGCTGAAGTTGTCCTATAACACTGAAGGTAGTAGTAGTACTACATAGCTGATTGTTTAGCTGAAGGTGTCCTATAACACTGAAGGTAGTAGTACTACAAAGCTGATTATTTAGCTGAAGGTATCCTATTAACTGAATTTAGTAGTACTACAAAGCTGATTGTTTAGCTGAAGGTGTCCTATAACACTGAAGGTAGTAGTACTACATAGCTGATTGTTTAGCTGAAGGTGTCCTATAACACTGAAGGTAGTAGTAGTACTAAATAGCTGATTGTTTAGCTGAAGGTATCCTATTACACTGAAGGTAGTAGTAATACTACATAGCTGATTGTTTAGCTGAAGGTGTCCTATAACACTGAAGGTAGTAGTAATACTACATAGCTGATTGTTTAGCTGAAGGTGTCCTATAACACTGAAGGTAGTAGTAATACTACATAGCTGATTGTTTAGCTGAAGGTGTCCTATAACGCTGAATGTAGTAGTAATACTACATAGCTGATTGTTTAGCTGAAGGTGTCCTATAACACTGAAGGTAGTAGTAGTACTACATAGCTGATTGTTTAGCTGAAGGTGTCCTATAACACTGAAGGTAGTAGTAATACTGCATAGCTGATTGTTTAGCTGAAGGTGTCCTATAACACTGAAGGTAGTAGTAGTACTTAGCTGATTGTTTAGCTGAAGGTGTCCTATAACACTGAAGGTAGTAGTAGTACTGCATAGCTGATTGTTTAGCTGAAGGTGTCCTATAACACTGAAGGTAGTAGTAGTACTACATAGCTGATTGTTTAGCTGAAGGTGTCCTATAACACTGAAGGTAGTAGTAATACTGCATAGCTGATTGTTTAGCTGAAGGTGTCCTATAACACTGAAGGTAGTAGTAGTACTTAGCTGATTGTTTAGCTGAAGGTGTCCTATAACACTGAAGGTAGTAGTACTACATAGCTGATTGTTTAGCTGAAGGTGTCCTATAACACTGAAGGTAGTAGTAGTACTACATAGCTGATTGTTTAGCTGAAGGTATCCTATTACACTGAAGGTAGTAGTAATACTACATAGCTGATTGTTTAGCTGAAGGTTTCCTATAACACTGAAGGTAGTAGTACTACAAAGCTGATTGTTTAGCTGAAGGTGTCCTATAACACTGAAGGTAGTAGTACTACATAGCTGATTGTTTAGCTGAAGGTGTCCTATAACACTGAAGGTAGTAGTAATACTACATAGCTGATTGTTTAGCTGAAGGTGTCCTATAACACTGAAGGTAGTAGTAGTACTACATAGCTGATTGTTTAGCTGAAGTTGTCCTATAACACTGAAGGTAGTAGTAGTACTACATATCTGATTGTTTAGCTGAAGGTGTCCTATAACACTGAAGGTAGTAGTACTACAAAGCTGATTATTTAGCTGAAGGTATCCTATTAACTGAATTTAGTAGTACTACAAAGCTGATTGTTTAGCTGAAGGTGTCCTATAACACTGAAGGTAGTAGTACTACATAGCTGATTGTTTAGCTGAAGGTGTCCTATAACACTGAAGGTAGTAGTAGTACTAAATAGCTGATTGTTTAGCTGAAGGTATCCTATTACACTGAAGGTAGTAGTAATACTACATAGCTGATTGTTTAGCTGAAGGTGTCCTATAACACTGAAGGTAGTAGTAATACTACATAGCTGATTGTTTAGCTGAAGGTGTCCTATAACACTGAAGGTAGTAGTAATACTACATAGCTGATTGTTTAGCTGAAGGTGTCCTATAACGCTGAATGTAGTAGTAATACTACAAAGCTGATTGTTTAGCTGAAGGTGTCCTATAACACTGAAGGTAGTAGTAGTACTACATAGCTGATTGTTTAGCTGAAGGTGTCCTATAACACTGAAGGTAGTAGTAATACTACATAGCTGATTGTTTAGCTGAAGGTGTCCTATAACACTGAAGGTAGTAGTAGTACTTAGCTGATTGTTTAGCTGAAGGTGTCCTATAACACTGAAGGTAGTAGTAGTACTACATAGCTGATTGTTTAGCTGAAGGTATCCTATTAACTGAATTTAGTAGTACTACAAAGCTGATTGTTTAGCTGAAGGTGTCCTATAACACTGAAGGTAGTAGTACTACATAGCTGATTGTTTAGCTGAAGGTGTCCTATAACACTGAAGGTAGTAGTAGTACTACATAGCTGATTGTTTAGCTGAAGGTATCCTATTACACTGAAGGTAGTAGTAATACTACATAGCTGATTGTTTAGCTGAAGGTGTCCTATAACACTGAAGGTAGTAGTAATACTACATAGCTGATTGTTTAGCTGAAGGTGTCCTATAACGCTGAATGTAGTAGTAATACTACATAGCTGATTGTTTAGCTGAAGGTGTCCTATAACACTGAAGGTAGTAGTAGTACTACATAGCTGATTGTTTAGCTGAAGGTGTCCTATAACACTGAAGGTAGTAGTAATACTACATAGCTGATTGTTTATCTGAAGGTGTCCTATAACACTGAAGGTAGTAGTAGTACTTAGCTGATTGTTTAGCTGAAGGTGTCCTATAACACTGAAGGTAGTAGTAGTACTACATAGCTGATTGTTTAGCTGAAGGTATCCTATTAACTGAATTTAGTAGTACTACAAAGCTGATTGTTTAGCTGAAGGTGTCCTATAACACTGAAGGTAGTAGTACTACATAGCTGATTGTTTAGCTGAAGGTGTCCTATAACACTGAAGGTAGTAGTAGTACTACATAGCTGATTGTTTAGCTGAAGGTATCCTATTACACTGAAGGTAGTAGTAATACTACATAGCTGATTGTTTAGCTGAAGGTTTCCTATAACACTGAAGGTAGTAGTACTACAAAGCTGATTGTTTAGCTGAAGGTGTCCTATAACACTGAAGGTAGTAGTAGTACTACATAGCTGATTGTTTAGCTGAAGGTATCCTATTACACTGAAGGTAGTAGTAATACTACATAGCTGATTGTTTAGCTAAAGGTGTCCTATAACACTGAAGGTAGTAGTACTACAAAGCTGATTTTTTAGCTGAAGGTGTCCTATACCACTGAAAGTAGTAGTACTACATAGCTGATTGTTTAGCTGAAGGTGTCCTATAACACTGAAGGTAGTAGTAATACTACATAGCTGATTGTTTAGCTGAAGTTGTCCTATAACACTGAAGGTAGTAGTAGTACTACATAGCTGATTGTTTAGCTGAAGTTGTCCTATAACACTGAAGGTAGTAGTAATACTACATAGCTGATTGTTTAGCTGAAGGTGTCCTATAACACTGAAGGTAGTAGTACTACAAAGCTGATTATTTAGCTGAAGGTATCCTATTAACTGAATTTAGTAGTACTACAAAGCTGATTGTTTAGCTGAAGGTGTCCTATAACACTGAAGGTAGTAGTACTACATAGCTGATTGTTTAGCTGAAGGTGTCCTATAACACTGAAGGTAGTAGTAGTACTAAATAGCTGATTGTTTAGCTGAAGGTATCCTATTACACTGAAGGTAGTAGTAATACTACATAGCTGATTGTTTAGCTGAAGGTGTCCTATAACACTGAAGGTAGTAGTAATACTACATAGCTGATTGTTTAGCTGAAGGTGTCCTATAACACTGAAGGTAGTAGTAATACTACATAGCTGATTGTTTAGCTGAAGGTGTCCTATAACGCTGAATGTAGTAGTAATACTACATAGCTGATTGTTTAGCTGAAGGTGTCCTATAACACTGAAGGTAGTAGTAGTACTACATAGCTGATTGTTTAGCTGAAGGTGTCCTATAACACTGAAGGTAGTAGTAATACTACATAGCTGATTGTTTAGCTGAAGGTGTCCTATAACACTGAAGGTAGTAGTAGTACTTAGCTGATTGTTTAGCTGAAGGTGTCCTATAACACTGAAGGTAGTAGTAATACTACAAAGCTGATTGTTTAGCTGAAGGTGTCCTATTAACTGAATTTAGTAGTACTACAAAGCTGATTGTTTAGCTGAAGGTGTCCTATAACACTGAAAGTAGTAGTACTACATAGCTGATTGTTTAGCTGAAGGTGTCCTATAACACTGAAGGTAGTAGTAGTACTACATAGCTGATTGTTTAGCTGAAGGTGTCCTATTACACTGAAGGTAGTAGTAATACTACATAGCTGATTGTTTAGCTGAAGGTTTCCTATAACACTGAAGGTAGTAGTACTACAAAGCTGATTGTTTAGCTGAAGGTGTCCTATAACACTGAAGGTAGTAGTACTACATAGCTGATTGTTTAGCTGAAGGTGTCCTATAACACTGAAGGTAGTAGTAATACTACATAGCTGATTGTTTAGCTGAAGGTGTCCTATAACACTGAAGGTAGTAGTAGTACTACATAGCTGATTGTTTAGCTGAAGGTGTCCTATAACACTGAAGGTAGTAGTAGTACTACATAGCTGATTGTTTAGCTGAAGTTGTCCTATAACACTGAAGGTAGTAGTAGTACTACATAGCTGATTGTTTAGCTGAAGGTGTCCTATAACACTGAAGGTAGTAGTACTACAAAGCTGATTATTTAGCTGAAGGTATCCTATTAACTGAATTTAGTAGTACTACAAAGCTGATTGTTTAACTGAAGGTGTCCTATAACACTGAAGGTAGTAGTACTACATAGCTGATTGTTTAGCTGAAGGTGTCCTATAACACTGAAGGTAGTAGTAGTACTAAATAGCTGATTGTTTAGCTGAAGGTGTCCTATTACACTGAAGGTAGTAGTAATACTACATAGCTGATTGTTTAGCTGAAGGTGTCCTATAACACTGAAGGTAGTAGTAATACTACATAGCTGATTGTTTAGCTGAAGGTGTCCTATAACACTGAAGGTAGTAGTAATACTACATAGCTGATTGTTTAGCTGAAGGTGTCCTATAACGCTGAATGTAGTAGTAATACTACATAGCTGATTGTTTAGCTGAAGGTGTCCTATAACACTGAAGGTAGTAGTAGTACTACATAGCTGATTGTTTAGCTGAAGGTGTCCTATAACACTGAAGGTAGTAGTAATACTACATAGCTGATTGTTTATCTGAAGGTGTCCTATAACACTGAAGGTAGTAGTAGTACTTAGCTGATTGTTTAGCTGAAGGTGTCCTATAACACTGAAGGTAGTAGTAGTACTACATAGCTGATTGTTTAGCTGAAGGTATCCTATTAACTGAATTTAGTAGTACTACAAAGCTGATTGTTTAGCTGAAGGTGTCCTATAACACTGAAGGTAGTAGTACTACATAGCTGATTGTTTAGCTGAAGGTGTCCTATAACACTGAAGGTAGTAGTAGTACTACATAGCTGATTGTTTAGCTGAAGTTATCCTATTACACTGAAGGTAGTAGTAATACTACATAGCTGATTGTTTAGCTGAAGGTTTCCTATAACACTGAAGGTAGTAGTACTACAAAGCTGATTGTTTAGCTGAAGGTGTCCTATAACACTGAAGGTAGTAGTACTACATAGCTGATTGTTTAGCTGAAGGTGTCCTATAACACTGAAGGTAGTAGTAATACTACATAGCTGATTGTTTAGCTGAAGGTGTCCTATAACACTGAAGGTAGTAGTAGTACTACATAGCTGATTGTTTAGCTGAAGGTGTCCTATAACACTGAAGGTAGTAGTAGTACTACATAGCTGATTGTTTAGCTGAAGGTGTCCTATAACACTGAAGGTAGTAGTACTACAAAGCTGATTATTTAGCTGAAGGTATCCTATTAACTGAATTTAGTAGTACTACAAAGCTGATTGTTTAGCTGAAGGTGTCCTATAACACTGAAGGTAGTAGTACTACATAGCTGATTGTTTAGCTGAAGGTGTCCTATAACACTGAAGGTAGTAGTAGTACTAAATAGCTGATTGTTTAGCTGAAGGTGTCCTATTACACTGAAGGTAGTAGTAATACTACATAGCTGATTGTTTAGCTGAAGGTGTCCTATAACACTGAAGGTAGTAGTAATACTACATAGCTGATTGTTTAGCTGAAGGTGTCCTATAACACTGAAGGTAGTAGTAATACTACATAGCTGATTGTTTAGCTGAAGGTGTCCTATAACGCTGAATGTAGTAGTAATACTACATAGCTGATTGTTTAGCTGAAGGTGTCCTATAACACTGAAGGTAGTAGTAGTACTACATAGCTGATTGTTTAGCTGAAGGTGTCCTATAACACTGAAGGTAGTAGTAATACTACATAGCTGATTGTTTAGCTGAAGGTGTCCTATAACACTGAAGGTAGTAGTAGTACTTAGCTGATTGTTTAGCTGAAGGTGTCCTATAACACTGAAGGTAGTAGTAGTACTACATAGCTGATTGTTTAGCTGAAGGTGTCCTATAACACTGAAGGTAGTAGTAGTACTACATAGCTGATTGTTTAGCTGAAGGTGTCCTATAACACTGAAGGTAGTAGTAATACTACATAGCTGATTGTTTAGCTGAAGGTGTCCTATAACACTGAAGGTAGTAGTAATACTACATAGCTGATTGTTTAGCTGAAGGTGTCCTATAACGCTGAATGTAGTAGTAATACTACATAGCTGATTGTTTAGCTGAAGGTGTCCTATAACACTGAAGGTAGTAGTAGTACTACATAGCTGATTGTTTAGCTGAAGGTGTCCTATAACACTGAAGGTAGTAGTAATACTACATAGCTGATTGTTTAGCTGAAGGTGTCCTATAACACTGAAGGTAGTAGTAGTACTTAGCTGATTGTTTAGCTGAAGGTGTCCTATAACACTGAAGGTAGTAGTAGTACTACATAGCTGATTGTTTAGCTGAAGGTGTCCTATTAACTGAATTTAGTAGTACTACAAAGCTGATTGTTTAGCTGAAGGTGTCCTATAACACTGAAGGTAGTAGTACTACATAGCTGATTGTTTAGCTGAAGGTGTCCTATAACACTGAAGGTAGTAGTAGTACTACATAGCTGATTGTTTAGCTGAAGGTATCCTATTACACTGAAGGTAGTAGTAATACTACATAGCTGATTGTTTAGCTGAAGGTTTCCTATAACACTGAAGGTAGTAGTACTACATAGCTGATTGTTTAGCTGAAGGTGTCCTATAACACTGAAGGTAGTAGTAATACTACATAGCTGATTGTTTAGCTGAAGGTGTCCTATAACACTGAAGGTAGTAGTAGTACTACATAGCTGATTGTTTAGCTGAAGGTGTCCTATAACACTGAAGGTAGTAGTAATACTACATAGCTGATTGTTTAGCTGAAGGTGTCCTATAACACTGAAGGTAGTAGTAGTACTACATAGCTGATTGTTTAGCTGAAGTTGTCCTATAACACTGAAGGTAGTAGTAGTACTACATATCTGATTGTTTAGCTGAAGGTGTCCTATAACACTGAAGGTAGTAGTACTACAAAGCTGATTATTTAGCTGAAGGTATCCTATTAACTGAATTTAGTAGTACTACAAAGCTGATTGTTTAGCTGAAGGTGTCCTATAACACTGAAGGTAGTAGTACTACATAGCTGATTGTTTAGCTGAAGGTGTCCTATAACACTGAAGGTAGTAGTAGTACTAAATAGCTGATTGTTTAGCTGAAGGTATCCTATTACACTGAAGGTAGTAGTAATACTACATAGCTGATTGTTTAGCTGAAGGTGTCCTATAACACTGAAGGTAGTAGTAATACTACATAGCTGATTGTTTAGCTGAAGGTGTCCTATAACACTGAAGGTAGTAGTAATACTACATAGCTGATTGTTTAGCTGAAGGTGTCCTATAACGCTGAATGTAGTAGTAATACTACATAGCTGATTGTTTAGCTGAAGGTGTCCTATAACACTGAAGGTAGTAGTAGTACTACATAGCTGATTGTTTAGCTGAAGGTGTCCTATAACACTGAAGGTAGTAGTAATACTACATAGCTGATTGTTTATCTGAAGGTGTCCTATAACACTGAAGGTAGTAGTAGTACTTAGCTGATTGTTTAGCTGAAGGTGTCCTATAACACTGAAGGTAGTAGTAGTACTACATAGCTGATTGTTTAGCTGAAGGTATCCTATTAACTGAATTTAGTAGTACTACAAAGCTGATTGTTTAGCTGAAGGTGTCCTATAACACTGAAGGTAGTAGTACTACATAGCTGATTGTTTAGCTGAAGGTGTCCTATAACACTGAAGGTAGTAGTAGTACTACATAGCTGATTGTTTAGCTGAAGGTGTCCTATTACACTGAAGGTAGTAGTAATACTACATAGCTGATTGTTTAGCTGAAGGTTTCCTATAACACTGAAGGTAGTAGTACTACAAAGCTGATTGTTTAGCTGAAGGTGTCCTATAACACTGAAGGTAGTAGTACTACATAGCTGATTGTTTAGCTGAAGGTGTCCTATAACACTGAAGGTAGTAGTAATACTACATAGCTGATTGTTTAGCTGAAGGTGTCCTATAACACTGAAGGTAGTAGTAGTACTACATAGCTGATTGTTTAGCTGAAGTTGTCCTATAACACTGAAGGTAGTAGTAGTACTACATATCTGATTGTTTAGCTGAAGGTGTCCTATAACACTGAAGGTAGTAGTACTACAAAGCTGATTATTTAGCTGAAGGTATCCTATTAACTGAATTTAGTAGTACTACAAAGCTGATTGTTTAGCTGAAGGTGTCCTATAACACTGAAGGTAGTAGTACTACATAGCTGATTGTTTAGCTGAAGGTGTCCTATAACACTGAAGGTAGTAGTAGTACTAAATAGCTGATTGTTTAGCTGAAGGTATCCTATTACACTGAAGGTAGTAGTAATACTACATAGCTGATTGTTTAGCTGAAGGTGTCCTATAACACTGAAGGTAGTAGTAATACTACATAGCTGATTGTTTAGCTGAAGGTGTCCTATAACACTGAAGGTAGTAGTAATACTACATAGCTGATTGTTTAGCTGAAGGTGTCCTATAACGCTGAATGTAGTAGTAATACTACATAGCTGATTGTTTAGCTGAAGGTGTCCTATAACACTGAAGGTAGTAGTAGTACTACATAGCTGATTGTTTAGCTGAAGGTGTCCTATAACACTGAAGGTAGTAGTAATACTACATAGCTGATTGTTTAGCTGAAGGTGTCCTATAACACTGAAGGTAGTAGTAGTACTTAGCTGATTGTTTAGCTGAAGGTGTCCTATAACACTGAAGGTAGTAGTAGTACTACATAGCTGATTGTTTAGCTGAAGGTGTCCTATAACACTGAAGGTAGTAGTAGTACTACATAGCTGATTGTTTAGCTGAAGGTGTCCTATAACACTGAAGGTAGTAGTAATACTACATAGCTGATTATTTAGCTGAAGGTGTCCTATAACACTGAAGGTAGTAGTAGTACTTAGCTGATTGTTTAGCTGAAGGTGTCCTATAACACTGAAGGTAGTAGTAGTACTACATAGCTGATTGTTTAGCTGAAGGTGTCCTATAACACTGAAGGTAGTAGTAGTACTACATAGCTGATTGTTTAGCTGAAGTTGTCCTATAACACTGAAGGGTAGTAGTACTACATAGCTGATTGTTTAGCTGAAGTTGTCCTATAACACTGAAGGTAGTAGTAGTACTACATAGCTGATTGTTTAGCTGAAGGTGTCCTATAACACTGAAGGTAGTAGTACTACAAAGCTGATTATTTAGCGAAGGTATCCTATTAACTGAATTTAGTAGTACTACAAAGCTGATTGTTTAGCTGAAGGTGTCCTATAACACTGAAGGTAGTAGTACTACATAGCTGATTGTTTAGCTGAAGGTGTCCTATAACACTGAAGGTAGTAGTAGTACTACATAGCTGATTGTTTAGCTGAAGGTGTCCTATTACACTGAAGGTAGTAGTAATACTACATAGCTGATTGTTTAGCTGAAGGTTTCCTATAACACTGAAGGTAGTAGTACTACAAAGCTGATTGTTTAGCTGAAGGTGTCCTATAACACTGAAGGTAGTTGTAACGATCCCGGCAGTCTGAGTCGGGTCCTGTCTGGTGACTAGTGTTTTTGTTCGTAGTCTCCAGTTTCCCGAGGGTTCGGGAACGCTCCGGGGAGCTCTCTGGTTTTCCGCACCTGCATCCCATCAGCAATCTGCACACCTGGTCCTCATCATCACCCTTCTTAGGCTCTGGCCAAACATCCAGTTCCTGCCGGATCGTTAGCCATGAACAGTAGGTGTTCTGAGTATCAGTTTAGAGTATCTTACGTGAGTTTTGTTGTTTTGTACTTTGTTGGGTTATTGTTTCCTTACCTCCGTTTTTGTCTCATCTGCAGTCACACGTCCGGAACCTTCACCCCACCTCTGCCTGATGGTCGGCGGCTGCCGAGCCATCACTGGACCTAGAACTGCACCCCCAACAACTCATCCACGCCGCCCGCTCTGTCCCTGGATTATTCTGCACCTTTTTGTATCTAAATAAACCCTCACCTTCGTTCAACTCTCCTTGTCCTGGTCTGCTTCTGGGTTCTGGCTGAGGAACTGTGACAGAACGATCCGGCCAAATATGAACCCAGCGGACCTGGACTCTGTTCGCCATGCCATTACCCAGCAGGAGAAGATGTTGGGCCAGCATAGCATGGTACTACAGGAGATCGCGTTGTCAGTTCGGAACCTTTCTACCGGCCTGACGGAGGTCCAGAACCAACGCCAGTGTCCGGTGGAGGACCCACTACCGGTTTCACCCATCTCGCCTGCCGCTTCTGAAGTTGTGTCCCTCCGTGAGCCCAAGGTTCCGACGCCGGAGAAATATGAGGGGGAGCTGGGAAGATGCCGTTCCTTCCTTATGCAGTGTGGATTAGTGTTCGATCTACAGCCCTACTCTTATGCTCACAGACAAGGCTAGGATAGCCTTTGTGATTGAGTTGCTGCGTGGTCGAGCGCTGGAGTGGGCTTCAGCCGTTTGGGAACGACAGGATCCCTGCATGGCTTCATACCACGGGGTTCACGGCCGAGATGAGGAAGCTCTTCGACCATTCCGTCCGAGGAGGGACGCAGCTAGGCGCCTGTTTTCGCTCGCCAAGGAACTCGCAGCGTGGCCGACTTCGTGATCGAGTTCAAGACGTTGGCTGTGGAGAGTGGGTGGAACGAGGAGTCTCTGCAAGCGGCCTTTTACCAGGGTCTGTCGGAGCAGCTCAAGGATGAGTTGATCTCCTATCCGAGCCTAGTGACCTGGACAGCTTGGTAGCTTTGTCTATTCGGGTGGATAATCGAGTCCGAGAGCGAAGGAGGGAGAAGCAATGGGTTTCCGTCCAACCGATCAGCTTCTCAGTTCCCAGTCGGGTCGGGTGGTGGACCAGAACACGTCGATCATTCTCCTCCACAATGGATTAGTGGAGAGGTCCTCTCTCCCGATTCTGAACCCATGCAAGTGGGGGCGGCACGGGTTAACCAAGGAGGAGCCAACATAGACGTCAGACCAACTGCTGCCTCTACTGTGGTAGCTCGGGACATTACATCTCCACCTGTTCCCGGCGGTCGTCAAACTGCCCGGCTCGCTAAAGTTGGGAGGACTTTTAGCGAGCCAGTTTCAACCTCTCAGTACCTCTGTCAGACCCCGTTTCCCGGCTACCCTTGTGAACAGGAATCAGAGCTTAGCGCTTAACGCTTTTATCGATTCAGGTGCCGATGGAAGCTTTCTTGATGCCGAGTTGGTGGAACAGCTGGGGCTTTCCAAGGAGCAATTGCCGGAAGCCATTGAAGCGACCACTCTGAACGGCAGTAGTCTGGCACGTATCACGATGAGGACTGAACCGGTTAAGATGCGGTTGTCGGGGAATCATTCTGAGATGATTTCATTCTTCATTCTGCCGTCTTCCCATGTTCCTCTGGTCCTTGGATACCCCTGGCTGAAGGAACACAATCCCACGTTCGATTGGGTGGACGGGCAAGGTAACGAAGTTGGAGCCTTGATTGTCATGCTAACTGTCTCAAGACTGCCTGCCCCCATTCGGTTCCCAGTCAGGTGATTGAGGCTAAACCCCAGATTTGTCCCTGGTTCCCGAGACATATCACGATTTGGGGAAGTTTTCAGTAAGCAGAAGGCTCTGTCACTTCCTCCCCCACCGACCTTATGATTGTGCCATCAACCTGGTCCCTGGAGCTGTCTACCCCAAGGAAGGTTATACAGTATCTCCCGACCTGAACGTGAGGCGTTGGAGACCTACATCAAGGAGTCCCTAGCTGCGGTCTCGTTCGTCCCTCGTCATCACCCCTGGGGGCAGGATTCTTCTTTGTGGGTAAGAAGGATGGCTCTCTTCGACCGTGTATTGATTATCGGGGGTTGAATGACATCACGGTCAAGAACAAGTATCCCCTGCCCTTGATGAGTTCTGCCTTCGACTCCTTACAGGGTGCTACGGTGTTCACCAAGCTAGACCTACGCAATGCGTATCACCTGGTCCGGATCAGAGAGGGGGACGAGTGGTTGACGGGTTTCAATACACCGATGGGTCACCGAGTATCAGGTGATGCGTTTGGACTGACCAATGCTCCAGCGGTATTCCAGAGTATGGTGAACGACGTCCTGAGAGATATGATCGGTCTCTTCGTGTTTGTTTACCTGGATGACATTCCTGATCTTCTCGAAGGAACCTTCCGACCACGTCCAGCATGTCCGGCAGGTTCTGCAGCGATTGTTGGAGAATCGCCTGTTTGTGAAGGGCCGAGAAGTGCGAGTTTCACGCCCACACGACATCCTTTCTGGGTACATCATCTCCAGGGGAGAGATTAGGATGGACCAGGAGAAGGTTAGAGCGGTTCTGGAATGGGCCCAGCCCGGTACGAGATTGCAGCTCCAGAGATTTTTGGGGTTTGCGAATTTCTACCGCAGATTCATCCGGGGATTACAGCCGTGTGGCCGCTCCGTTAACTGCCTTGACTTCCAGCATCAGGACCTTCAAGTGGAATCCGGAGGCGGATCGAGCGTTTCTGGATTTGAAGAGGCGATTCACCAACGCGACCGATTCTCTCTCAGCCGGACACGGCCCGTCAGTTCGTCGTTGAAGTGGACGCGTCTGATGTGGGAGTTGGCGCCATCCTGTCGCAGCGATGCTCCACGGACAGTAAACTCCATCCCTGCGCCTACTACTCTCGTACGCCTTTCGCCTGCGGAGAGGAATTACGATGTGGGTAACCGGGAGCTTCTCGCGGTGAAACTTGCCTTGGAGGAGTGGCGCCACTGGTTGGAGGGGGCGGAGCAACCGTTTATGGTCTGGACGGACCACAAGAATCTTGCTTACGTGCAATCGGCTAAACGTCTCAACTCCCCGTCCAGGCCAGGTGGGCGTTGTTTTTCGGACGCATTCAAGTTTGCCCTGACGTTCCGACCTGGATCTAAGAACGGCAAGGCGGGACGCCTTGTCCCGGATGTTCTCAAGACGGAGGAGAGTGGGTCCAAGACCGAGACAATCCTCCCCCGGAACTGCGTCGTGAGCAGTTATGTGGAAGATTGAGGAGGAGGTGCTGGCGGCCCTTCGGACTCAGCCCGGTCCCGGTAACGGTCCACCCGGTCGGTTGTTTGTGCCTGAGTCGGTTCGTCCTGCTGTCCTCAAATGGTCCCACGCCAGCAAGATGGCTTGTCGCCCTGGCGTGGCTCGGACTATGGCGTTTCTTCGCAGACGTTTTTGGTGGCTCTGCCATGGCCGAGGATACTCGGGGGTTTTGTTGCTGCCTGTCCAGTGTGTGCGCAGAATAAGAGTACCAATCGGCCCAGCTCTGGACTACTTCACCCCCTTCCTATTCCCCGGCGACCATGGTCGCATCTGGCCCTGGACTTCGTCACGGGGTTGCCCGCTTCTGAGGGGAACACGGTCGTTCTGACTATCGTGGACAGATTCAGCAAGTTCGCCCACTTTGTGCCTATTGCCAAGCTTCCCTCTGCCTCGGAGACGTCCGAGATCCTGGTTAGGGGAGGTTTTCAGGGTCCACGGGTTGCCCAGTGATATCGTTTCCGACCGTGGCCCTCAGTTTACCTCTGCTGTCTGGAAGTCCTTCTGTTTGGCCATTGGAGCTACAGTCAGTCTCACATCTGGTTTTCACCCCCAATCCAATGGTCAGGCGGAGAGAGCCAACCAGAAGATGGAATCCACGCTACGCTGTCTGGTCTCTTCCAACCCCACCTCCTGGGCCTCTCAGTTGCCTTGGGTTGAGTATGCCCACAATACTCTCCCCTACATCTGCCACTGGGATGTCTCCCTTCCAGTGCCTGTATGGCTACCAACCTCCCCTGTTCCCTTCTCAGGAGAAGGAGCTCTCAGTGCCTTCTGTTCAGGCCCATATTAGCGTTGCCACCGGACCTGGCATCGGGCCAGAAAGGCACTCCTTAGAGGTTCGGAACGGTATCAGCTCCAGGCGAATCGTCGCCGGATCCCCGCCTCCCACCTATACCATCGGAGATAGGGTTTGGTTGGCACACGGGATCTTCCGTTACGGACTGAGTCTAGGAAGTTGTTCCCGAAGTTCATTGGTCCGTTTGTGGTGGAGAAGGTGATCAATCCGGTGGCAGTTCGACTCAAACTACCGAGGACGCTCAGAGTCCATCCCACTTTTCATGTCTCCTGCCTCAAGCCTGTCTTCCTCAGTCCTCTGTTGCCTCCTCCGCCTCCTCCTCCTCCTCCTCGGATGATCGGAGGTGGTCCTGCCTACACGGTGCGTCGCATCATGGATTCCAGACGGCGGGGCCGGGGTTTCCAGTACCTCGTGGACTGGGAGGGGTATGGTCCTGAAGAGAGGAGTTGGATTCCGCGGCGACAGGTCCTAGATGCTGACCTCATCAGCGACTTCCACCGTCTCCATCCTGGCGCTCCGGGGAGTCCGCCCGGTGGCGTTCGTCGGAGGGGGGTACTGTAAGATCCCGGCAGTCTGAGTCGGGTCCTGTCTGGTGACTAGTGTTTTTTGTTCGTAGTCTCCAGTTTCCCGAGGGTTTCGGGAACGCTCCGGGGAGCTCTCTGGTTTTCCGCACCTGCATCCCATCAGCAATCTGCACACCTGGTCCTCATCATCACCCTTCTTAGGCTCTGGCCAAACATCCAGTTCCTGCCGGATCGTTAGCCATGAACAGTAGGTGTTCTGAGTATCAGCTTTAGAGTATCTTACGTGAGTTTTGTTGTTTTGTACTTTGTTGGGTTATTGTTTCACTTACTCGTTTTTGTCTCATCTGCAGTCACACGTCCGGAACCTTCACCCCACCTCTGCCTGATGGTCGGCGGCTGCCGAGCCATCACTGGACCTAGAACTGCACCCCCAACAACTCATCCACGCCGCCCGCTCTGTCCCTGGATTATTCTGCACCTTTTGTATCTAAATAAACCCTCACCTTCGTTCAACTCTCCTTGTCCTGGTCTGCTTCTGGGTTCTGGCTGAGGGAACTGTGACAGTAGTAGTACTACATAGCTGATTGTTTAGCTGAAGGTGTCCTATAACACTGAAGGTAGTAGTAATACTACATAGCTGATTGTTTAGCTGAAGGT